>NW_025946406.1:0-3403 GCF_000764305.2 Hyalella azteca
CATTTACCTCTGCTAGACCGGTCCTGGATCTGGAGCGAGTTTTTGTGGAGGCTAATTTAAGAGCGCCTTCAGCTACTAGCTGGTGAGCACCATGAAAAAAATGACTCAGGGCTTCATGGACGAAACGAATTCACGGTTAGCTCTGCCATCTTGATAGGTTAGTTTAAATAACAAGCTGAATGATGCATGATTAGAGTGTTAACGACGGAGTAAATTTAAACTGGATACTAAATAGATGGGTATTGAATAGATTGAACATGCTGAGCAGACCGATGATTCATGTTGAGGGATCAGCTCAAGTCAGATTAGCCCATTTGCGCAAAACGATTTTCCTCACTGTACAGTAAGTCCTGCGTTATTAGTAAAGAATTGTTTCCAAACTTTAGTGAGTTCTCGGTTAAAGAGTGCTCAATCGGGGTAAATGGTCGTTAACTAAAGATTCGGGGAATAAATGGTCGTAAGACAGTGCTCAAATTTTTTATGTCTAAATAAAATTGTAGGAAAATGACCAGGCTTTATTCGGGGTAATTGGTCAATTTTGCTTGGCGAGATTCGGGGTAATTGATCGGTAGACTGTTAAGCTGTTTTTGCAAATTCTGGGGCAACTGATTAATTTCTATGGTCGTAATAATATTGAAGGATGTATTATTCAGGGGTAATAAGATAATTTTGTTGTGCGAGATTCGAAGTAAGATAGTGGTATCCTATGATTTAAGCTGTTTATGCAAAGTGTAACCATGAGCTCACCATCTATACTACATACTGTCATGAAATAAATGCCAAGTATGTGATATTTTACAGGTGCGGTGGATTAATGCCTTGATGGTGCTGTCTTTATGTCGTGGGGGCATTCACTGCGCGCGTTGAGGTATATCCTGTTATTGGTGGGCTTCTGGTATACTGAAGTTATTAAGTTATCAGTGGCTTTGATGTTGAAATCCAGGAAATTTATTTTATTGCCCGTTCCGCTTTCGTGAGTAAACTTCATTTAAAGCATTTAAATCCTCAAGCATATGATTCGAAACAACGTGGATTGCACAAACGACAACAACCGATTACAGCTCATAATCTACTACAAAAGCCCTACCATAACAAGTCTAATCACAAAGAACAACACAGCCCTGAAACAAACAAATGTCATATACGAATGCACATGTAACCGCGCGGAGTGCGAGCCCCGCAACAGTTCGTATATCGGCATGACTACTACAACCCTATCAAGACTGCTCGTAATGCATTTAGTTTCTGGAGGACCAAAAACGCACGCTATGGACAACCACAACACCAAATTCACCCGGGAAGGACTGGTACAAAATACAAAAATCCTTCGTCACGAACCATACTCTAACAGACTACAAATAATGGAAGCAATTTTAATTTAACGGAAAAAGCCATACCTAAACAACCAAACGACTGGATCCCAACGCACTCTGAAACTTCATAACTAGAACAAGTGTACACCGGACTGTTTAAAAATCTTACTCGAAGCTTCGTTCATTACTTAAATTAGTCTTCTCCCTGCAGACACTTCGTTCATACTTAAATTAGTCTTCTCTCTGCAGACAACCTTTAAGCACCTCGTCTACTCAGCTGCTTGACCTTGTTGCCTGAAGATGCTCAGTGATGAGTGAAACGCGTCGCAAGATTTACATAACCTTCATTTGGACAAATTTTAAGACTTGTTGACCCTATTACTGTACCATTTATCAGAAAGCTTGAGAAATTAAACTCAAAAGAAGTTCTCAACAAAACTGGCATCGCAAAGTGTGAGTGCAATCGCTTCCTGATGATAACAACATTAAGGTAACTGCGCATTCCATTTACATACGAATACTATGTACATGAAAATCTTACCGCCATCGTCGACATAAGTGGCGACTTCAGTGAAAGATGCGCAGTCGGCCAGCACGGGCAGCCTACCGAAGTTCCGGCGACAGTAATTGACGGCATCATCGTACTTGAAATACCCACCAGGCAGGCGGTGGATGCACGTAGAGCCAACGACCTCATAGCCAGCCGGACATTGGATTGCCACGGCGCCTAACATCGAAAATTTCAATTTTAGATGGGACTAGGCATTTGTCGCGTATTACAGAAATATTAAACGAAAAAAGAAAAATATTTTTATTATTACTTTATTTTATTGATTATCAAAGACACAAATAACGACAATTTTACTATGTATTCCCTGTTTACCTATAAATTTATCATGGGTATGGAAACTATTCATTTGTTACTCACTGGTTTCATAATCAAATCCGAATTAAAACGAATTGAAGAGTTCATCCTGTCGCACTTCGACCCGGAAGCAGAAAGTTGCGATCATTTTGGATTTTGCCGCTAGTCTAATTATATGTTATCCACTATTCTGCTTACATATTTTAATGACAATATTTCTATCTCCCACTTCAGACACTAGCGCAGCTATCTAGGATATTCATCTAGTTCATTCTTGAAATTATAGTGATACTGAAATAATTCAACTGATCAAGTTTCCAGTCGGTGTTGACATTTATTTGCATCCTTCTCATAAATTTCTTGATTGTACAGTTTAAAACGTTCGAGAAAGTTAAAACATTACCGCTCACACACTCGTCACTAAGATTTTCCGTACTTATAGTAAGTACTAATAACCGATGAATAAACTTATGAATATGATACTTACTCATGACGAGCGCGAGCAGACAAATGATCTTCATTGGAAGATCATATAACAGGCACATCACACTGCTCGGCGTGAGTACGCGCAGCCGAATGAGGGCGCACTCACGCCGAGCAGTGTGATGTGCCTGTTTCTGACAGTGACTTTAGGGTGTTAGCTTCTACCTCCGGTACTTCAGATTTGCGTATCTTAGAATCATTGTACATTTTTAAGCTTAGGTCCAGTTTAAATTCAGCTGTGAGCTCCTATCCCCTTGAAATTGTGAATAGATAGGTTTTTATGTCCTATTACTTGTAAATTTAGGTTCTAATTGTGTTCTGTGCTTTCAATTGTATTAACTTGTGACTTTCTATGTATATTCTAAATTCTACGAACTGACGATGGAGCTGGACTCCGAAACGTTTTCTATAAAGATATGAATTTTTGTGGACTATTCTTTGCTTCTAAATTTTTAGTCAACTTGAGATTTAAGCAAATAAGTGACATTAATACCTTAATATATTATATATTAAATAGTAAGAAATATTCCCTTCGCAAAAAGACAAGTATTTTTCACTGCTTCTCGACTTTAAAAAGCCTGTCTTTTACAACACAGCTTCACAAAACTAGATCGCTGACCTGCAACTGACGACCAAGAATCAGTTTCAACGTTGACCTATGATCAGAGACGCCGCAAATGAGAAGCCTATCAAGCAATACGTAGACGATGTGGAAATGGGAAGCAATGTATACAAAGCTCGC
>NW_025946407.1:0-3763 GCF_000764305.2 Hyalella azteca
TGCACCACCAGGCCGCGGATCGAATCTGACTTCCGGACATCGTTAAATTACGTAATTTTACGTTCACCGCATCTGAGGTTAGGTTTCAGATAGCACAGTTCTGTTCCAAAATTTATCGTCCTTCGACAAGTGGCCGTTCGACCGAGGGCTGGTTCGACCCGCGGCCTAGATACGGACAGCTTGAAGTGTTGAAGGCTACGTTCCGGAAGGCAGGAATCAATATGGTCCATTACATCCAGAGCAGTGGTGGTCTTCGGCAGGCGACCCGGCTGATTCAACACACGGGACAGATGCGGACGGCTCCGGCACGCTCCGTCCGGGTGGTGTAAAAAATTTTCTCGTATTGGCAGACGACGCTGAGCCATACGACGTCAGGCTATTTTCCTGTGGGCTGATTGGTCTAATTCAATGGATGTGATCTGTCTGGTGGCGTGCGGCTGATAATGTTACAGTCAGAAGTGTTATAGGCTACGTTCTTCAGGGAAGGGATCATGATAGTCCATTCGAAGCACGGCAGTGGTGGTCTCCGACAGGCGTCCCACTGCGACAATAAATAACAGGTAATCACAAGTCATGATTTGAAATGAATCAACTCTACCTTCGAGTATCAGTAGAAATACATCTTGTGAGAGATAAGAGAGAGCATCAGTCTCGTCTAAGCACACGGAGACCGGGTGTTACGAATTGCTAGGACTCCTGCGGCGGAGCGGCAGAGCGACACTAATGCGGCGTGCTTCGAATTTTTTTTCGTAACGCCCGGTCTCCGTGTTCTTAGACGAGACTGCTGCTCTCTCTTATTTCTCACAAGATGTATTTCTACGGATACTCGAAGGTACAGTTGATTCATTTCAAATCATGACTTATGATTACCTGTTATTTATTGCCGCAGTTACGTAACTAAAAATTTAACTGTCTTTAGCTTGCAGCACTCGGCTAGCAAAACATGAATCGTTACCTCTACATGCCGTATGTCACCCTCTGTGAACAAAACTTTCAACTTAAATTATACGTAAACTATTGAGTGCAGCAGCCTGAGGACGTTTGTACGCAAAAAAAAAACATTTTTAAGTTGTCGTAAGTAACGGCAACCATTAGTGCAAGTCATTTTGCGCTCACTAGAACATATCCATTTTGGGAAGTAGGCTTGTGACAATATTGCTCCGGTTACTCGTGTCAGGCGGTAGAGGGTTAAGGAAATATTCCCCCAAAACATCTATTTTGCGTTATGATTTGTCTATAATTTGAAAATTTTCTTCAAGTGTTTTTTGCTCAGATGAGATCTTAGCTGAAAATCCGATTACAGTTTCATGAATCTTTCAGTCAATCAATGGTCCCCTGTCTTAGCAATGGCCTGCTGAAATTTAATTGATAAGGTCGACAATGATTTCTCTGCCGAATAAAATTAACTCTGAAAATACTGGAAATTTAAATACGTACTTTAAGAAAATAAACCGAAAAATGCATTTGCGAACATGTACCTGAAGTACGGCTTGACGGCAGAACTAATGAGATCGTTAAATTAGCGTTAACTTGGTTTGTCTACATAACACTATACATTGTCTTCCATTATATGTGGGAAATAATGTCAGCCGTGTCCGTTTGTGTGTTGCTTTCGGGCAACATTTTACCGCACTAAGCTCATACTTGTTCTTATTGTTCTTATTTTGTACGTGCCTTAGCTACCCAAAGAGTAGAAAACTTGAGTTGTTTTGAAAACCCATACGTTATAGGCATAAATCATTGTGTTGGAGATATATATCTGGCCGTTGGAGGTATAAATCCCTGCGTTGTAGGGATAAATTTCTGCGTTTTAAGGAATAAATCCTGGTGCTTGAGGCAGGAATCTGTTCAGGATTTTCGCTCTAAGTTGCAATTGTCCGGTGCGAGTGTAACCTTCCAGGGAGGAAGCAGGAAGTTAATGATATATAGCGCCACCTCGATGCTGTATCCTTTTCTGCTACATTGTGCTGCGTGAATCCTGCTACATCCTACCTCGTTAACCCTTATCTGCTACATTTGTGCTGTGTGAACCCTGCTACACCCCGCTTTATTAACTCTTCTGTTCAACGCTTGTGCTGTAATAACCCTGGTCCGCTTCATGATTGATGTGAGCTCCATTGCGTCATGGTAGCTTTGAGATGCCATGCAGGGAATGAATTATTGCATCTCTTCAATGTGAGTGGCTTGGAGAGGTTTGCTCCAATGGCTGCTTGAAGTTAAATTTTATTGTGGCAGTTGCGGTGCCGTGCCTTCGTTGTGGTGCCCTGCCTTTGTTGTGGCCGTTGTGGTGCCCTGCCTTCGTTGGGGCAGTTGTGGTGCCTTGCCTTCGTTGTGGTGCCCTGCCTTCGTTGGGGCAGTTGTGGTGCCTTGCCTTCGTTGTGGCAGTTGTGGTGCCCTGCCTTCGTTGCGGCAGTTGTGGTGCCCTGCCTTCGTTGTGGCCGTTGTGGTGCCCTGCCTTCGTTGTGCCAGTTGTGGTGTCCAGCACCACAATGCCTTGTATCTGCCACAATGCTCTGCACCTGTAGTATAGCGAACTAGCACGAAGCTCACGGCTACGCCGCGGTTCACGTTTCAGTGCGCGCAGCTTTTGCCAGACGGAGGTCCCGCCCGTCAGACTCGCGCGGAGATAATGTAGCTGCCCCTGCGGTGCCTCAGCCACACCTCCTACAGACGCGCGACATGCGCGCAGGGCGTGGCACTCATGCAGTGCTATTCAGACGTGGTGACCTCAGGTTCCTTGCCTCTTAGGCAGGTGCCACTAAGGCGCCTTGTTACCTACGCAGGCGGGTGCCACTGAGGCGCCTTGACACGCAGGCAGATGCTGCTCAGGCGCTTTTTTCACTGAGGCAGGTGTCATTCAGGCAGGTGCCGCTCAGGCGCATGACCACTAAGGCACCTTGCCACTCAAGCAGAGGCCAGCAAGTCGCCTTGAAGCCTTCGTTGTGCCAGTTGTGGTGCCTTGCCTTCGTTATAGCAGTTATGGTGCCCAGCCTTCGTTGTGGCAGTTGTGGTGCCCTGCCTTCGTTATAGCAGTTGTGGTGCCCAGCCTTCGTTGTGCCAGTTGTGGTGTCCAGCACCACAATGCCTTGTATCTGCCACAATGCTCTGCACCTGTAGTATAGCGAACTAGCACGAAGCTCACGGCTACGCTGCGGTTCACGTTTCAGTGCGCGCAGCTTTTGCCAGACGTAGGTCCCGCCCGTCAGACTCGCGCTGAGATAATGAAGTTGCCCCTGCGGTGCCTCAGCCACACCTCCTACAGACGCGCGACATGCGTGCAGGGCGTGGCACTCATGCAGTGCTATTCAGACGTGGTGACCTCAGGTTCCTTGCCTCTTAGGCAGGTGCCACTAAGGCGCCTTTCTACTTTGTTTCGGCCTGATTAGAATTAATTTCATGTTTCACATATTTTTACATGGCAATAAATTGTACACTTTAGGTAGGAGTATCATTATTATGCGTCTTCACGTGAGGGGTCATTATCATGTGACCGTGACATGGGGGAATTTCTCCCGTATGCAACAAGAAATCATGGGAGAATTTCCGTATGCGCGCTAGATGCAACAAGAGTCTTATGACAAAAGCTTCGTCAAACTTAATCTATTAATCATTCAATATAGATTAGAATAGAAGTGTCGGCACTGAAGAAATAGGTCCGTGGCCTGTGTCGATTCTTGTACTTTTCGTGACTTGATTCACAAGGGATCCGGCCTTTGGAACCCGATCTTTCCATAACTGACGATTGATTGAGATAGCTGCTGGA
>NW_025946408.1:0-525 GCF_000764305.2 Hyalella azteca
GAATGACACTGTTGATGAACCTCGTAGGAATGACACTGTCGTTCTTGCTGCTTCACATTTACTGCCTGAATAGTTCACGAAAAGTAAATGAGTAGCATTGTTCTTAACCTGTTCTCATGGGCGTATTGTTGTAATGAATTTTTTGCGATTTAATGATATAGTTCCTTACCTTCTGAATAAATCTCTTTTACCTTTGAAAATCAAATTATTTCTTGTGCAAAGCGTCTTTTTACCAACTTAATTCAGCCATTGGCCAGTTGAAATTAATCCAATCTTTACAATGTGTAGGAAAGACACGGCCAACCCGTGTAATCCTAGGAATTCTTTATTTATAAATCCAAAAGATGGATTTAGATTGAATCGCTAGGTTGAATCTGAAGTTTTGAATTTGTGAAGTTGGCGGTTTTTGGGAAAGAGAAACCAGGGTTTACTGGTATCTGATATACTATTTACTGCTTCCTGGTATACTGTAAACTGGTTTTCTGATATTCAAGTGGAATTTTCCACTGTGCTTCTGTATTCAGC
>NW_025946409.1:0-1415 GCF_000764305.2 Hyalella azteca
AGGAGGCTTGGCGAGAGGCAAGTTAGAACGATAGCTCCTGCCACGGTGTTCAGAAACCCGGATGTAGAAGTTACGCGACGTCATTCCAACGTACGTAGATGCACAGCATCTACGTGAATTTTCTTGGCGTTTTCTTTGCTTTTAAATTCCTTGTGAACTTGCGATTTAAGCAGACTAATGATATAAGTACTTAATTTGGAGTATCGTGCATCACGGTGCTATCAGAAAATATTTCAGCATTTAATTTAGAGTATCGTGAATATCGGTGCTATCAGAAAATATTTCAGCATTTAATTTAGAGTATCGTGCATATCGGTGCTATCAGAAAATATTTCAGCATTTAATTTGGAGTATCGTGCATCACGGTGCTATCAGAAAATATTTCGCCATTTAATTTAGAGTATCGTGCATATCGGTGCTATCAGAAAATATTTCGGCATTTAATTTAGAGTATCGTGCATATCGGTGCTATCAGAAAATATTTCAGCATTTAATTTGGAGTATCGTGCATATCGGTGCTATCAGAAAATATTTCAGCATTTAATTTAGAGTATCGTGCATATCGGTGCTTTCAGAAAATATTTCAGCATTTAATTTAGAGTATCGTGCATCGCGGTGCTATCAGAAAATTATCGGGTCATATTGTCCAAATAGTGAAGCACTTTCTTACCCAAAGTGCAGGTGCAGCATTGATACACACAATAGTATCCAATGATAATATGAGATTATCATCCAATGAAAAATATTGCGATGATTAAATTCGTGAAAACGCACAAAACTTTGATTTAGATTAGTATTCGCATAATCATGATTATAGACAGTGCTCAGAGGCAGTAAATGATTATAAAAATCAGCGTTAAAGATTGTTAGGGTTTTAATTGAAGACATTTTTTGAAATTTTAGGTTTAGAGACGATCTTACTGTTCACGTCCGCACTCTAGGAACGCTGCGCTAGTTATTGTTTGGTGCGGAGACGTGACGGAGGTACGTGTCTTTTACTAGTGAAGAATTTTAAGTGTGACTATAGTGTATATATTATTGTGAATCGATTTAATTTGAATACTGTGCTCTTATGATCTTTGTTGTAAATATTTAGCATTCGTAGGAACCTTGTTATCTTTAGCATTTTTATTGATTAGTTTTTTTTTGTTTGTTTTCAGGAAAGTTTAGGGCTAGAACTTGAAACATTAAATAAGGAATACAAGTGGAGTTTGAATTCCCTTGGAACATGAACAAAGGGTGGATTGGAGTTACGATCATGAGCCATATTTAACGCTGATGCTTGGGCCTAGTTGGCTTTCGGAGTGAGCCCACAGCATAATTTGGTGCCGTGCCAGCGAGTTCGTGTTTTGTGTCGTGTTTTCCCAATGTCGTGTTTCGTACCTTTAGTAACCCAGAGTGTGAAGTGTTACAAG
>NW_025946409.1:3465-11703 GCF_000764305.2 Hyalella azteca
GCTGACGTGTGTTTAACTTGTAATATTTGCCAATTGTATAAAGTATCAGCACAGCATATTTCCCCACCTGTCATAAAAATTCAGTCTCGGTTTCCATTTGACTTAGTGGCAATGGACATTATGCAGTTTCCAAAGTCATCTAAAGGTTATGTTGCTATTCTTGTAGTCGTAGACCATTTTTCTAAATTTTTATCTGCCGTTGCCTTGAAGGATAAGAAAGCGTCCTCAGTTGTAAAAGCGCTAACTGAACAGGTTCTGCCTAATCTTTTAAGACTGCCACGTAGAATTCTTACTGATAATGGTCCGGAATCTAGATCTGATCTGTTTAATGAATTGTTGCAAGAGTATAATATTAATCATGTGTATTCAACGAAATATAGAGCAGCTGGGAACGGTGCTGTTGAGCGCGGGAACAGAACGATAGCAGAATTTGTAAGGAGCATCGTAACGCAGGAACCAATGGACTGGCAAGTTGCCTTAAGCAAAGCCGTCTTGGTCTATAATAGCACTTGGCATTCCCAGATTAAGGACACACCATGCAATTTTTTACTGTCCAAAAGTCACTCATTTGATGTATCTGCTTTTGTGGACAGTCAGGTTAATTGGAAAGATTCCCATCCCAAGTTTCAGCCTTTCGAAATTGATCAGAAAGTTGCTTTAAAAGTTAATAGAATAGGAAATCAACTTCACTATAAGCTGTCGCAGAAATATACCGGTCCCTATACAATTGTCAAAGTTCAAAATAACGGAGTAACCTATGAAATAGTCGACCAGTTCAACAATGTACAAAAAGTCCATCATGAGCAATTGAAGAAATGGCACGATTTTCCAGACTACCTAGCCGAGTTTTTGCCTAGGACTGATAATTTTCCTGATTTGCCTGACTCATCAACCGATTCGGATTCATCTGTACAAATGAACCATAACCAGCCTAGATTTTCATGTGACTTTGATTCTGATAGTAATTTGAGTGATTGTTTAACTGATAATGTTGATGTTACCCATTCTGATAATCTTTCTGTGCCTTCTTGTGTTGTGTCTCCTGACGAGATTAATTGTGTCGCAGAGCATCAGAATAGCGAGTCGTCAGAATTTTTATCATTGTCATTTTTGCGAAAGGAATTTTATAGTTTGAAGGTTAGATATCTTTTGTATGAAGCTATGAGTTTTTCAGAAAGTTGTCCTGGTATTGATGAAATTGTAATTTATCGTGATGAGTTGGCTGAAGAGAATAACCTTAACTGGAGTTTTGGTAGTGATACCGATAATGACGATGTGGTACCAAAGCAACGCGTGTCTACCCCGGTAGATGACAGCCAGATGCAGGAACTGTCAGCACCTGTCTCTTCAATTCATGCCAGCAGTTGTAATAGCGATGATAAGTCTAACGGAAATTTCATAGCGTGGCTTGAACAGTCGATTGCAGTACAAGAAGACTTCATAGATCGTGTCCAGACAGTCTCTCGTATTCTTAATGATGGTTATATTGACGATGAACGGAATGATATTTTAATGACGATGCATGACCATTTGTTGTACATTAAGACTGGAATACAGGATTACAAGGCAAGCGAAACTCGTGCTTCTGACTCATGGCGTAAGAGGTTTGAACCCACTCGCGGGAATGTGACGCGTGAGCAGGAAGAAGCCTCTGATATTGTCACTGAACTTGTCACTCGTACAGCAGATGAGAATAGGATGCGTACTAGGTCTCAGGGTCCAGCAACTGAATATCCTCATGTACAAATTGAAACGCTTGAATACCTTAAGAAATAACCTCGTGTATGTATATGTATATATTGTGTTACATTTTCATTTTCGAGATACTTGAATTTTAATTGTCGTTGGTTATTGATTGAAAACTTTATGTTTTGAATGATTTTTTTTTATTATGCAACTTGTACCTGGATTCTTTAAGATTGATATGTACGGTTAAGTTGAATAAAAATTTCCTGGCTTGTAAATAGTTGAATTTCATGGTGTACCATGTATTCCAAGAGTATCTGCGTGCGTAAATGTACAGATTTATAGATTCTTGACATTTTTTCTTTTATGTGTTATAAGTGCAATATTGTGTATTGCACTTGAGGGGGGGGGTAATGTTAGGGTTTTAATTGAAGACATTTTTTGAAATTTTAGGTTTAGAGACGATCTTACTGTTCACGTCTGCACTCTAGGAACGCTGCTCTAGTTATTGTTTGGTGCGGAGACGTGACGGAGGTACGTGTCTTGTACTAGTGAAGGATTTTAAGTGTGACTATCGTGTATATATTATTGTGAATAGATTTACTTGGAATGTGTTCATATGATCTCTCTTGTAAATATTTATCATTCGTAGGAACCTTGTTATTTTTAGCATTTTATTGATTAGTTTTTTTGTTTGTTTTCAGGAAAGTTTAGGGCTTGAACTTGAAACATTATATAGCGAATACAAGTGGAGTTTGAATTCCCTTGGAACATGAACATGGAGTGGGTTGAAATTACGATCACGAGCCGTATTTAACGCTGATGCTTGGGCCTAGTTGGCTTTCGGAGTGAGCCCACAGCAATGGGATGAACAATTATCATTTCCTGTGGGACT
Organism: Hyalella azteca; assembly: GCF_000764305.2. Classification (NCBI taxonomy): domain Eukaryota; kingdom Metazoa; phylum Arthropoda; class Malacostraca; order Amphipoda; family Hyalellidae; genus Hyalella; species Hyalella azteca. Next base: position 6,047 of record NW_025946409.1, read on the forward strand.
ACAATTAGTACAAAGAGCATTTTTAGTTTCATTACCATTATAGTCCTCAACTTTTTGGTGACCTCGGTAGCCACCTCTGTGATTATGGTTGTGATTGCCGCCTCTTGAATTGTTGCTCGTGGGGTTCTGATGACTCGTGGTTCTTCCTCGATTATCGCGATTGTTGAACCGTCCACGGTAGCGGCCTCTCCCCCGCCGGTAATTATAATTACCGCGGGTGGGCGCTGATGCTGCTGTCGCCGAAGAAGTATCCGTTGAAGAAGGCTTGTTTTCCACATGGACTTTAGTCACTGTTTAAGTACCATTTTGATTCCGGTAAATTTCTTTCTCAGTAGCCACTAAAAAGTGTGTTAGCGCTTGATACGCATTGGCGACGCGATCATTTTCATTGCGTTTTAACAGTGTATCAGTCACGATGCGCTTCTTGAAGACCAAACTTGCTCCAAATGCGAAGAAAGCTTCTGTTAGGATGTCGAGCGTTGAGCGCGTATCTGCTGCAGCGTTGTAACTTGGTCTGTTCACGAATGTTTTTGCGACCTTGAGAGCGGCATCTCTAATAGCGTAAACGTTTCCAGTAGCTGAGACCTTATGAGGCTTTGCGGAAAGAGCAACATCCATCAATTCGCGTGATGCATCTACGAACGAGATGTTTGTAACACCTGCGTAGGTTAGCAGCAGATCTCGTCTGACTTCTTCAAAAGTAAAGTCCATGTGATCGTCGTTTAGGTATTTTGATACCACGGTTCTAGCATCCCCTAGTTTCTTATGGTTATGCTGAACTAATTGACGAATACGGCTACGATAGTCGGTCAACCCTGTCGATTCAAAATGCAGGCGTCAAGTGATGAAGCCATGCTTCTACATCTACTTCAGCTGTACCTCCTTGTGCTGGTGGCTCTCCTGGTAATACATTTCCTTTGAAATTAGGTATTTCTTGAGGGGCACATACATACGTCAATGCAGGCCTAGAATTTACGATGTTAGTCGTCAGTGATCCCGATGTGGGAGCTTCCCCTGCTGCGGCTTACGCGGCTGCGGGCGCTGACGCTGCCACTGGTGCACTTGTTGAATCCATCTTCTTGGGAATAACTTTTAGCTCACTGTCTGGATATCTAACAGGCACCTTTTTAACACGCACCGGTCGTTGTTTCACTTCAGTGTTAAGACTATCTTCTAAATCACTTTCACTGCCACTTTGCATTGAATTTGCACGTAGAAGTCAGTCACTTTAAGAGTATCTCTTGACGGTCGGGCGCCAGTTGTCAGGTCCTTTGCTACTTCGTGGCCGGACCTGAGGCTTCCTATGGCCTTGAGTACTTAATTCTTGTCTTGAATATCGTCCTACTCTTAGACTGACGGCAGGAAGGGAGTGAAACACCACATTACTCTTAATTGTTCACTATTGACAGTTCGATGGCGCGGAGGTTCAAAGGATTGACCGGAGCTGTCAGCAAGCACCGCAGGTGCATGTTAATAGGCTGACACAGGCTCTCTGACTGCTCCGAGGCCCGGCTTATTTACGGGTTCGTTGTGACGTCACTGATGGTGACGTGGCCAACTGCCGATGGTGGAAGACGGATATCACGTTTTCTATTTTACATAGGTATTTAACTCCTGACACGTCCTACCCGAAAATATTTGGTCGTCCTCGATCAACTCTACTGGATGATATTTATGATCAATATGCAGTGAATGGAATAGAACGGTATTCAATAGTTGCGAGGCATGAACATTAATAACAATCTAAATGAAAAGTAGAAATACAGTTCATATATTTACGCGAGAATTGGCCAACTGGCAACATTATCAAACTGAATCTACAAGCCTAGAATATAATACAACTTAAGTCTACGGTAAAGGAAACTCTTGGTAACCTTCCTCTTCGGCAGGAGCGTGCAGAGTCTTCATGGTAACTCTCGAGTTGTTCCTCTGAGAGCAGGTACGTGGGCGTGTTCGCGTACAAAGGAAAGGCATTAATGTTACAACAACGGTAACTTACATTAATCTAATAGTTAGCCCAACTATAAGTGGATCGGATGAATTTTTTTACGTTAATTCGAACTTTAGGCTAAACAGCCATTAAATAATAGTTCTTACGTTACTTTTTAATTTCGGTTCCTGACCAATATGCCGAAAAACAACGTTTACAAATTTTAGCCAGGTTCCTGAAGGTACATACACATTAACAGAGAGATTCTAACGAGCAGATCAATGTACGCGTATTTAAAAACTTATCAATATCAAGTTGAGCTTTGCTCTAGACATCAATATACAAGTTCTATATGCAAAACTATTCATTTTATCATAAACATGGGTATGCTGGCTAAGAAATGTTGATAAGCGCGTAAAACTAGAGAAATTTAAGTCTCAGGATGAATTTCCCCATGCGAGACCCTTTTAATAGTAGCAAAGGGGCGAATGATCGCCACCGGCGGAGCTACCTTTGACTCCACGGGAGTCATGGGGGTTTGTGCAATGGAGTTCGACCATCTTCCCTCCCCTCCTCAAGAAGCGGAGGTCCCCGGAGCGTTCGACTTTCTAGCAATTCCCTTTGGCCAGGGGCACAGGGTGATAATGTTTTCCACAATTACTAGCAAGAATACCGTAGTGCAGTTATAATTTTCATCAGCTATAACATATATAACAAGTGATGCGCATAAGTTGAATTATATCAGCGAGTTCAAGGCAGGACTCTAGATAATCAAGGAAATGATATAACGTATTGTAAGGTACAGACAATGCTATACAGTTGTAATACAAGCCGCCATCTTGCTTAACAGTTCCCGCCTCATTTGTAATGAGATGGCCTTAAAGTTCAGGCGCGTCGTTATCAGTCAACGTCTATTGCATCTATTGTTATTGCTGCGGATTATAATAGAATATTAATAATATATAATATTGCATCAGATATTAATTAATTACCGCTTTAAGTCTTCAACCATAAGAAAATTTGGGCGGGTTAGAGAAAAGAAGAGTTTATGCTCCATCAGTTTTTTGTGAGAGGAAGCATTTCTGTTATAGAAAACGTGAATTCTAGCGATAACTGCAAATTAAGAACATAACATAACAAAGTGATGTCGGCGCTGAAGAGTAGGCCTGATGTGGCCTGTCGCCGATTTTTGAACTTTTCGTGTCTTGAAATGTCTTGATCTAAAATCGTATCATTTGACCGGATATTTTCAAGACTGACGATAGTTTGAAATGGCTACTAGACTTCCACCGGGTTCGATATGGTGCTAGGCATTTCAAGTCTGAACATATATTTTTCCATAGCTTTATCTAGTCTGTTCTTGAACGCGTTCATACTCGGAGTGCCAACGATGTCATTGGGGAGGTTGTTTAAGGAGATGACTGCAGGGTTTGTTTAAGAATGGTGAATTGAGATATATAAGTTGTAACTGAGGTTCCTCATCCTCTCCCTATTGTTCGTAGTATATAGGCATCACGTGGGGCTTGAGTAACAATCCAAAGGTTTAGTATGTTTATTGATGGGATGAAGAATGACGGCACGACCAACACCTGTGTACAAACATGACATAAACAAAAATGGAATAATGTTTCAAGAAATAATGAATACAATTACAATTCAGATATTATGAGGTTGAATAGCTATCTGACTGATTCAGAAGGTTGACTAAGCATAACACTGAAAAGCCATGATATAGTTCTGACGGTTACACTTTGAAATATTTAATCACAATAAGCTAACTTTAAATTGAACGATCGGCTGAGCCTCTTACCCCGGAGTTCGGACCAGATGTTAACACCACGGCGTCGTCTAGAAAATGACTTGGCTAAACAATGCGCGATTGGCAGATGGTTCTCCACTGGCGTTCTTACGAAATTTTCACAATAACTTTTTTGGTACGATTCAACAAAATATTTTCGACATTTACTAAACTTCATCATTCCGTTATTACACGAGTGTTATTCGTACTCGAAAATTGACGATTAACTACTGTATATTTTATAATGGTTTAAAGTGAAATTGATGAAATCCGAAATACGTAATCGAGATCAAGATCATTAAGTAAGATATCGTTACAGAGGTCGATAATCACGAGTTTAAAGGTTTAATAGAATTAATTATGACATTCGAGAGAAATGCTAGTGCGAGATGTGATCGAGTCACTACAGTTGTTCTACATGTCGGTGACTCGAAGTGAGAAGAAATGTTGTCGCGTGGAGAAGTTGCAGCGCAGTTTTTTAGCTTATAACCGTGGCCCCTGGTGTTGGTTCATGTTTCAAATTCTAGTAATCCTTCTGTGACCTTGTATAAACCATGAGTATACATGTATACTTCAATGAGGTCCCCACGCAGACGTCGATAACTCAGGCTTGGAAGATTCATAATCTTTAATCTTTCTTCATATGACATCCAGGTCGCGCGTTGCGCCTTCATATCATGACTTGGTTGAAATACTAAATTAGTAGGGAAAACTTTATTTATTATTCATTTTATTTTATACTACCTCTTATCCAGGGATTTATTATCGTCAGTGACTTGAGTAGAGGACGACTTTCCCACTGAAGTGATATTTACTTTAGTTATCTACAAATATCTATATTCATTTAATGACTGTTAGCATGCCAGATATGAACGAAGTTCGGTATTCGTGAAAAGTTGGGCGGGAATTTGGTTGCTCGATTCAATTATTGCAAGGTTAAGCTCGATTATATGTCAGCGTCTATTGAACTGCTTGGGCTGCTGAGCTGTCACCCTAGCATCTGACGTCAGAATACCCACAGAGATAGAGCGCCGGAAGTGTTGCTTAACGGATTGATTGAAGTTTTTGCCGTTCCCTTCGGGAGCCTAAATTTAAGAGGGGTATAATATTATATGTTAAGGGGGGCTTAGGCCTAAAGTTAAGAGGGGTATAATATTATATGTTAAGGGGGGCTTAGGCCTAAAGTTAAGAGGGGTATAATATTATATGTTAAGGGGGGCTTAGGCCTAAAGTTAAGAGGGGTATAATATTATATGTTAAGGGGGGCTTAGGCCTAAAGTTAAGAGGGGGTTTAATATTATATGTTAAGGGGGGCTCAGGCCTGAAGTTAAGAGGGGTATAATATTATATGTTAAAGGGGCTTAGGCCTAAAGTTAGAAGAGGTATAATATTATATGTTAAGGGGGGCTTAGACCTAAAGTTAAGAGGGGGTTTAATATTATATGTTAAGGGGGGCTTAGGCCTGAAGTTAAGAGGGGTATAATATTATATGTTAAGGGTGTCTTAGGCCTAACGTTAAGAGGGGTATAATATTATTTGTTCAGAGGAGCTTAGGCCTAAAGTTAAGAGTGGTATAATATTATATGTAAAGGGGAGCTTAGGCCTAAAGTTAAGAGGGGTATAATATTATATGTTAAGGGGGCTTAGGCCTAAAGTTAAGAGGGGTATAATATTATATGTTAAGAAGAGCTTAGGCCTAAAGTTAAGAGGGGCATAATATTATATGTTAAGGGGGGCTTAGGCCTAAAGTTAAGAGGGGTATAATATTATATGTTAGGGGGGCTTAGGCCTAATGTTAAGGGGGGCTTAGGCCTAAAGTTAAGAGGGGTATAATAATATATGTTAAGGGGGCTTAAGCCTAAAGATAAGAGGGGTATAATATTATATGTTAAGTGGGGCTTAGGCCTAAAGTTAAGAGGGGTATAATAT
>NW_025946409.1:11895-33475 GCF_000764305.2 Hyalella azteca
TAGTTATCATTCAATGTGATAATGTGATACATTCAATGTAGTTATCATTCAATGTGATAATGTGATACATTCAATGTAGTTATCATTCAATGTGATAATGTGATACATTCAATGTAGTTATCATTCAATGTGATAATGTGATACATTCAATGTAGTTATCATTCAATGTGATAATGTGATACATTCAATGTAGTTATCATTCAATGTGATAATGTGATACATTCAATGTAGTTATCATTCAATGTGATAATGTGATACATTCAATGTAGTTATCATTCAATGTGATAATGTGATACATTCAATCTAGTTATCATTCAATGTGATAATGTGATACATTCAATGTAGTTATCATTCAATGTGATAATGTGATACATTCAATCTAGTTATCATTCAATGTGATAATGTGATACATTCAATGTAGTTATCATTCAATGTGATAATGTGATACATTCAATGTAGTTATCATTCAATGTGATAATGTGATGCCTTCAATGTAGTGTAAGCAGTAGGACGACGAGCGCCTCTTATATGAATGGTAATTAAATATGACCTGAGGGCTGGTCCGGCTTTAGCGTGATTCCAGGATATTGAAGAACAGCGTAAACGAGCATATAATGTTACGTAGGATTAAAGTTCGGCTTACAGTTTAGGATGATATAGGGTTATTGATAATCAGGGAAGGCTATAATACAAGGAAATGTTTATGAACATATCGCAATGAAGGAGATTATCTTTCAACAAGGAAGACATCAATCAGGAAATATTCAGGGACGAATGGTGCTAACATTGTCACCTGACACCTTCATCCATACCGAAATATTGTAGATCGTCCTCGATCTTTGTTATAAAATCAAGCGAAAGAGTATACGCTTTTTTAAAAGAAAAAATAAATTTCCGTATCGTAATAAAAAGGAGACCTAAATGTAGCAAATTGTAGCAAGATGCGATAAACACCTTACCCCTACCGGAAATTGGTCCCTCAATTTGCAAAGAAGGAATTGGTAGACTGAAGTCAGCACTTCTGAATCTTTGAATCAGTTAAATAAGTTCACAACAGAAAACGATTGTAATCATATGTAGTTATTTGTAAGAATCATAATTGAGCATCATAACAAACAAATTAATTCCTTTTATCAGCGAAATTCCACGTGGAATTGCTGCATAAATATATCAAAGGAGAATGATACTAGAACAATAAATTCATAAAATGATTCGTCGATCAATAGAAACATGTGACGACAAAAATCGGAACGTTATTGATGCAATAAAAATAATTGCTCCCTAAATAAACACATCTTAACATAAAACAGAACATTCAACTATCGTAGATAGGAAGTAGTACAAAGGATAATTAATTCTGAGATTTAGCGCTAAACAGTAAACGTAGAAAAAAATATAACTCGATCAGTACTCACTGCAGTGAGTGACAGAGAGCGCATTTTCTCGTAAACGAAAACTTGAACAGACGGACGGACAGACGGTCATGGCTAGCACAATAGTGCATTTTTTCCATATATGAGAAAATGCGACAAAAACCAGAGAAAAGAAGCGTTGCGCAAGAATGAAGGCGCTAGGTAACAAATGAGAGTTTTGAACAGCTGTTGCAAGCTGTGACGTCAGCGTTGTGACATGGCAGGCGTATGATAAGTCAGTGACTCGCCTAGTAGCTGGCGTCTTCAATGCCAAGGATGGAGACAGCATGTCGCCGGCCCTCGTGACGTGGCGTAAGAACCAAGTTCTCGCTCGGAAATACACAGGCATTAGATAGATAAATGTTCAATATAACTAGAGAAACTATTACAGTATAAATATAGGCGCAGTGTGTGCTGCAGATGTTAGAGTGGCTGCGTGTCACTGACGCCACAACATTGCTTTTCTTTGCTCCTACCCAGTTAAAATTTAAGGCCGTGGCGCCGTTGTTTATCGGCGTGGAGGGCGATTATGAGCGCGCAACGGCAGATTGGCCGCTTCTCCCAAATCTCGGCGATATTGCGCTCGTCGGTGGGAGGCGATGGACGGGCCGCTCTGTGACCATCGGCGATAATTTGCGCGAGACTTTAAGGTTGTTTACAAACGAGGGGCCGCCTGCTACTTACGACCATGTTTCGGCTGCTATATATATATATATATATATATAATCGATTCCTCAATCGAACACGTGCGTGCGTAAGTTGGTGTTCGAACCTAAACTTAAACTTTAGACATGGCAGGCGTATGATAAGTCAGTGACTAACAGCTGTTACAAGCTGTGACGTCAGCGTTGTGACATGGCAGGCGTATGATAAGTCAGTGACTCGCCTAGTAGCTGGCGTCTTCAATGTCAAGGATGGAGACAGCATGTCGCCGGCCCTCGTGATGTGGCGTAAGAACAAAGTTCTCGCTCGGAAATACACGGGTATTAGATAGATAAATGTTCAATATAATTAGAGAAACTATTACAGTATAAAAGAAAACGAGAACCCAAAATGCAAGAGGATCGTCTCTTTTTATTTACGTTAACGTTACTGAAACTCGTTAGTTCATAACTTAAGTTGACTTTACGTTAAGTGGAGTTGTTAAGACAATCTTGACCATTGCAACAATGAGATGGTTTACAACGGAGTTAAAGCATGCATTACAAAATGCAATTAATATAGGAAAATCGCATAAATCAAATGTATACGATTGAAATATAACATAAGAAAGCTGAACCAAGAAAAGTTAAATCATAGCTGAAATCTAATCAACTTAAGCTTATCGGTAAATTCATAGAAATTGTTACAATTGCCATACTTCAGAATAATGTTAATAAATCGTTTTCCAATGTGACTGGAACGATATCTATTTATAATTTAAAAAAAGTGACACACTATGAATCATGCCGGAACTCACAATAATATAGCATGTTAGTGAAGTACACCGAGGTGCTGCTCGTGACGTATCGGAAAACGTTTGACACGAAATAAAAATTTGTCGTAGAGGCAATAACTCAAATGATCGGTGACGCCTGTACCTATGAGCATTTCGGTGCGGCTAATTCTACATGGAGCGCAATAATGTTGCTGTCTAATAGATGCATTTAAATTGAAAATAAGTGCTCACTGATACGAGACAAATGCCTGTGGTAATCATGAACGCGATTACGTCGCTCAAAAGAATAACTCTTATATATTGTTTGCTTAGAAATAATAACATTAATAACGAGGACACTCGTTACTTTAGCTTGACGTGTCAACTTTACCTAAAGTTCGTGGAGGCAATGGAAGGACGTGATTTAAGTGAGTTGTATGCCGGTTCACCTAATGGTTTCAACCTATCCTGTCAAGAAGTAAGAAGTCATCTTAATTTATGCCATATATCTGATATAATTCATCGCCGTAGGCCTAATGGCTAAAATCAACATAACGGCAACATTTTCTTCTCAATTTGTAGGTTGCATTAGCCTGCGTTCTAAGAGGAGTCCAACGTATCTCAAAAATAAGCATAAATACAGAAAATTGAGAATAAAGTGATAATAATAAAATAGTATTTTATAAATAACTCAACAGGTTTTCACAGGCTGGGCGCACATGAATAAACGTCATTATTTTGCAGTTACCGCTAAAATTTACGTTTTCTACAAATGGATTGTTACCTACTTACAGAAAACTAGATGAACCTAAACTCGTGTTTTCCCCAAACCCGCCCAAATCTGCTCATAATTAGAGACATACCGCGGTAATTAATTAATATCTGATGCAATATTATATATTAATAATATTCTATTATTATCCGCAGCAATAACAATAGATGCAATAGACGTTGACTGATAACGACGCGCCTGAACTTTAAGGCCATCTTATTACAAATGAAGCGGGAACTGTTAAGCAAGATGGCGGCATGTATTACCACAACTGTATAACATTGTCTGTACCTTACAATATGTTATATCATTTCCTTGATTATCTGGAGTCCTGCCTTGAACTCGCTGATATAATTCAACTTATGCGCATCACTTGTATATGTTATAGCTGATGAAAATTATAACTGCACTACGGTATTCTTACTAGTTTGTGCATATATTTGATGCCAATCTTCACATATCTGGAGTGCATTGGAGGCGTTAGGAGATAAATATATTTTATTTGATGGAATTTGGTATTTTCCGTGCACTAAAAGCATACAAGTTCGATAACTTGTAAAAGTTTGGCGCTGCCAGTGTCCATGTTGTTAACATTGTTATCCAGTTGGCAGTTTATGTATGCGATATCATTTAATAGAAATTGCAAACCTTAAGCCCCAATTCAAATCAATTTCTATATTGACCAATAATATTACCTTATTTTAATATTCACTTGCGACCCGGATTGCCGATTTGCAGGAATCGAATATGTTTAGTTCTGCCTCAAAGACATGTATTGCAGCCGTTAGCTACGCCGCGTGACAGCTTGTTTAGTTACTCCTCAAAAATAGCAGGTAAACAGAATTAATTTTTGGGTGTTCGGTGGGTGTGTATAAATTTATTCTACACGCCTCTATAATGTGTGTGATCTGTTCAACCTCTTTATCATATTTTTGATCGCTGGTTGAGAGACTATAATTGAGTTGAGTCTCCGCCGCGTACGATTAATATTGAATAATATTTTTTGCGTGGGAATCTGCCTCTGGTAATGTGTGTATATTTTCATAGTATCTATGTCATAGTTCAATGTATATACGTGGCTTATATGTCATAGTTTAATGTATATTCATAGCTTATATGTCACAGTTTAATGTATATTCATAGCTTATATGCCATTATTTAATGAATATTCATAGCTTATATGTCATAGTTTAATGCAGTGGTTTCCAAAGTGGGCGATATCGCCCCCTTGTGGGTGCTGTGGAAAGATCTGGAGGGGCGGTGAGAAAAAAAGGGGGCAGAAGGAGGGTGGCAGTCTGCGAGATCGAAGCCAGAAGTTCGTACGTTTGTTTGACGAATTGTACACAACACGTGCAGAACATGACTCCGATTCGAATAAATTTTCACGAGCTAAAAGTCACCGTTTGGGAGTAAGGAATTTATATTCAAAATTTCGTTCGAATTTGTTCAGTAGTTTGGAATAAATTCTTTGATCACTGTGAATTTCAACCCATACCGCCATATAACTCCCGAATGAATGTGAAATTCAAGTTTTTTTTCACGAGCTAAACATCACCGTTAGGTCATAATGAATATGTGTTCCAAGTTTTTTCGAGCTGCGTTCATTAGTTAGGGAGATATTTCTCGGTCACTGAATTTGAATATTGGCCGTGAGACCGGCCACGAGTCCGGCTGTAAATTTGTCCGAGTCGTCTTGAATTTCTAGTGCTGAATCAGTTAAAATTGTAAAAAAATATATATTGATTTACTAATGGGATTCAATTTGTAAAATACACACTTGTGTTTAACCTTTGTTTTTCAAAATTCCATCGTAATAAATATCACGAAAGAGGCGTTTGTATCTATATGTGTCTGTCGGTGGGGGGGGGGGCTATTAATTCACTGGGGAGCCAACAGGGGCCTCAGCCTGAAAAATCTTGGGAACCACTGGTTTAATGTATATTCATAGCTTATATGTCATAGTTAAATGTACTGAGCGCGTTCAATAGATATTAATAAGTTAGTCGTACGAAGAATCTTTCCTAGAATCTCCAGGTTATGATGCATACGTGTACTGCACGCAGGGCACGTGTACTGCACGCAGGGCACGTGTACTGCACGCAGGGCACGTGTACTGCACGCAGGGCACGTGTACTGGGCATCTTACATTATAGGCCTTCTAGGACGGCAAAAAATCAACTTCTATTTTTAGTACGAAACACCATACATGCCAAGACACGGAGGTCATCTGTTGAGCGTTTTTACTAAAATTTAATGGCAATATGACTAAACTTTACAATTATTATATAGAAAAACTATTTTTTCATTGAAAATATTGGTAATCTTTACATAGTCATGACAATTCTAGAGTAAGTGCAACATATTTCGAAGCTTTTTCTTTAAGGGTAACTGATGTAAATCAGTCGACACATATGTCATTCATCGCAAATAAATCAGCTCAGAATAGATGACTTAAACTTCGATTTAAGATAACAAACGCTGGAAGTAACACTATAACAGGTTTACATGTAAGAGAACAAATACTGGAAGTAACAATATAACAGGTTTACATGTAAGAGTACAAATGCTAGAAGTAACAATATATTCTAGCAACAATATATATCCATATATTGTTGTACGCTGCAGGAGACATGTAGGAGGTATAACTCATGTGGATGTATTTTAAAACTTAAGTTAATAAACTGAAATAGTCAAGTTATCTAACGATGCATTCAAATCAATAAGGTGATATAGTTAAATCAATAAACTTATTATAAATAAATTGATTCGATGTGTCTCTTTAATTGATTGAATGTATCACATTACTCACATTGTATCATTACATTGAATGTAACACATTATCACATTGAATGTATCACTACATCGAATTTATCACATTTCACATTTGATGTAGCACATTACATTGGGTGTATCTCATAATCACATTGAATGTATCACATTACATATGGTGTATCACATCGAATATATCACGTTACTTTCGGTGTATAACATTGAATGTATCACATCACATTGAATGCACCACATTACATTTGGTGTATCACATTGAATGTATCACATCACATTGAATGCATCACATTACATTTGGTGTATCACATTGAATGTATCACATCACATTGAATGCATCACATTACATTTGGTGTATCACATTAAATGTATAACATCACATTGAATGCATCACATTACATTTGGTGTATCACATTGAATGTATAACATCACATTGAATGCATCACATTACATTTGGTGTATCACATTGAATGTATCACATCACATTGAATGCATCACATTACATTTGGTGTATCACANCGCCATGTCCGTCTGTCCGTCCGTCCGTCCGTCCGTCCGTCTGTCCGTCCGTGACTTCACGTTTTCGTCTACGAGAAAATGCGTTCTCTGTCACTCACTGCAGTGAGTACTGAGTTATATTTTTTTCTACGTTTACTGTTCAGCGTTAAATCTCAGAATTAATTATCCTTTGTACTACTTCCTATCTACGATAGTTAAATGTTCTATTTTATGTTAAGATGTGTTTATTTAAGGAGCAATTGTTTCTAAGGCATTATTAACGTTCCGATTTTTGTCGTCACATTTTTCTATTGATCGACGAATCATTTTATGAATTTATTGTTCTACGTATAATTCTCCCTTGATATATTTATGCAGCAGTTCCACGTGGAATTTCGCTGATAAAAAGAATTATTTTGTTTGTAAAGATGCTCCATTATGATTGTTACAAACGACTACATATAATTACAATCGTTTTCTGTTGTGAACTTATTTAACTGATTCAAAGATTCTGAACTGCTGACTTCAGTCTACCAATTCGCTAATTGCAAATTGAGGGACCAATTTCCGGTAGGGGTAAGGTGTTTATCTTGCTACAATTTGCTACTTTTTAGTTCTCCTTTTTATTATGATACGGAAATGTATTTTTTCTTTTCAAGAGCGTAAACACTTTCGCTTGATTTTATAACAGAGATCGAGGACGATCTACAATATTCCGGTATGGATGAAGGTGTCAGGTGACAATGTTAACACCATTCGTCCCTGGATATTTCCTGATTGATGTCTTCCTTGTTGAAGGATAATCTCCTTCACTGCGATATGTTCATAAACATTTCCTTGTATTAGCCTTCCCTGTTGATCAATAATCCTATATCATCCTAAACTGTAAGCTGAACTTTAATCCTACGTAACATTATATACTGGTTTACGCTGTTCTTCAATATCCTGGAATCACGCTAAAGCTGGACCAGCCCTCAGGTCTTATTTAATTACCATTCATATAAGAGGCGCACGTCGTCCTACCGCTTACACTACATTGAATGTATCGCATTATCACATTGAATGATAACTACATTGAATGTATCACATTATCACATTGAATGATAACTACATTGAATGTATCAGCTTAAATCTCATTGTATGCATCACATTGAACGTAGCACATTACATATGGCGTATCACATTGAATGTATCACATTATCACATTGAATGATAACTACATTGAATGTATCACACTATCACATTGAAAGCATCAGCTTACCTTACATTGTATGTATCACATTGAATGTATCACATTACATTTGGTGTATCACATTGAATGTATCACATTACATTTGGTGTATCACATTGAATGTATCACATTACATTTGGTGTATCACAATGAATGTATCAGCTTACATCACATTGTATGTATCACATTGAACGTAACACATTACATTTGGTGTGTCACATTGAATGTATCATTACATTTGGTGTATCACATTTAATGTATCACATTACATTTGGTGTATCACATTGAATGTATCACATTACATTTGGTGTATCTCATTGAATGTATCACATTACATTTGGTGTATCTCATTGAATGTATCACATTACATTTGGTGTATCACATTGAATGTATCAGCTTACATCACATTGTATGTATCACATTGAACATGTAACATTACTTTTGGTGCATCACATTGAATGTATCGCATTACATTCTATGTATCACATTGAATGTATCAGCTTACATCACATTGAATGCATCACATCACATTCGGTGCATCACATTGAATGCATCACATCACATTCGGTGTATCACACTGAATGCATCACATCACATTCGGTGTATCACATTGAATGCATCACATCACATTCGGTGCATCACATTGAATGCATCACATCACATTCGATGTATCACATTGAATGCATCACATTACATTCGGTGTATCACATTGAATGCATCACATTACATTCAGTGTATCACATTGAATGCATCACATCACATTCGGTGTATCACATTGAATGCATCACAACACATTCGGTGCATCACATTGGATGCATCACATCACATTCGCTGTCTTACTCGCAGCTTTCCTACTCATCGCAGGAGCGTCGCCCTCGCCTCCTACGTCTCTCCTACAGCACACATTCTCCCCCCATACCTAAGCCGCTCTGCAGAGTAAAATCGAACACTTCGACTATTCCTGTTTTTTGTATTTGGAGGTAACTGAAGTAAAATAACTTCTGCAAGATCAGCGTCTCTTACTCAACTTCTTGATGAGAATAAATCCCAGGATAAGAGGTAGTAAAAATAAAATGGATAATAAATAAAATTTTTTCCGTATACTAATTAAGTATTTCAACCAAGGCATGAAATGAAGGCGCAACGCCCGACCTGGATGTCCTATGAAGAAAGATTAAAGATTATGAAGCTTCCAAGCCTCTGTTATCGACGTCTGCGTGGGGACCTCATTGAAGTATACATGTATACTCATGGTTTATTCAAGGTCCCAGAAGGATTGTGGGTACCTCACTGAAGTATACAAGTATACTCATGGTTTATACAAGGTCCCAGAAGGATTGTGGGTACCTCATTGAAGTATACAAGTATACTCATGGCTTATACAAGGTCCCAGAAGGATTGTGGGTACCTCATTGAAGTATACAAGTATACTCATGGTTTATACAAGGTCCCAGAAGGCTTGTGGGTACCTCATTGAAGTATACAAGTATACTCATGGTTTATACAAGGCCCCAGAAGGATTACTAGAATTTGAAACAAGAATCAACACCAGGGGCCACGGCTATAAACTGAAAAACACAGCTAAAACATATAATACATTTGACACGAAAAACCAGATATGTAAGAAAATTTTCAGGCTATTGGGGAGAGGTGCGGATCACGAACACAACAAAAAAGGCAACTGTACTGAGAAGATAATGCTCAGTGAAAGTTGTAATATTACAACTTCTATGTTTTGGATTCGGCGTATGAACGTATAAGTCGAGAAAGAGGGCGACATCAAAAGAAATCACACGGGCTAGACATCACCGTTAGGTCCTAGAGAATACGAGTGTAAAGTTTCAGTAAGCTACGTTTATTAGTTAAGGAGATCATGCATGAACGCTGTGTAAGTATATAGTTTTGGAGACCGGCCGTACAATTGTCAGAGAGGTGTTATCGTGGCGTGTGGTTCAAACGAACTTCGAGGGCACGTTACACAAAAGTCTAATAGCAAGCGAAAAATATAAAGATAATGGAATATTCATAACAATAGAATAAAATTAATGGAATAATTAATTACGATGGATTATTGATAAAAATGGTCTTATCTCGTCTTGCGAATATTATATTATATTTGCATTGTTAAGTATTCGTTTGAAACGAAAGTCTCAAAACATTAATTTAGATCAAAGTATGTTCGGTTAGGTTAATTGCTAATAAATCAAGGTTAAGTAAAATTGTAAAAAGTTGTAAATCTTTAAATTATAATGCAAGAAGCCTGCCATTACACGCTGATGACTGCCTGGGTTGCCCTCAACCTTCCCGCCACCTCCAGACTCTTGGTTAATGTTTATGAATATAAAATTACTCACTTTAGGAAATTCCTTTCATTGACATAACAGCTGCGCTGAACTCTTGGCCGTAATTTACTTTGTAAATTGTGCGCCCCTGAAATACAATCTTTAAGGATAGTTAAAATGTGATAAACTTGAAGAGCGTATTCTGATGTACGTCTGGTAATGGAAACTCGATAACAGAGTCACAACAGACCACGTGGCTTCTGTTCTATCGTGATGAGACAGACTTCAGTCGAAGGGAATAGCCTCAGATTGCTTGCTATACTACCTCAGCTACCCAATCGCCATTGCGGCAATTTTTGGGGTCAAAATTATTATACTGCAATTAAGAAAGAACTTCCATTACGACTACGTGTGATGCAGTAGCAACATATCCGTAACTACTGAACATTACGTGTGGAAATCAGCGTATTAGAAAATGATCGAATCCTTAACTATACTATTATTACAAAATGCCCATCATGTATCTCGACATATCAATTACCTTGCACGCTTACGCATGTTTGCACGAAAATTGCTACTCATATACTACATTTCGTTTCCGCCCAATCTTTGCTGCTTACAATACTAAGAGCTTCAAACTTGCTAAATTTTTAGTTCCGGTTTTGAACTGTCTCACCACCAATCAGTATACGGTAGACAATACTTACATGTTCGTGGATCGCTTAAAGAATTTCACTAATGTTCAGGACTTGACTATGGCTTCATTTGATGTAAAAAATTTGTTTACCAATATACCCCTCCATGAAACTATCGATATCTGCCTAAGTTCTTTGCTTAAAAGTGTCAATGACTGTGTCATGGGTTTGAACCGCAACTGTTTTAAATCTCTTCTTGAATTAGCTGTTTTAAACTCAATTTCTTTATTTGATGGCAAATTTTAAAGACAAATTGGAGGTTTGGGCATGGGTCTTCCTCTCGGCCCTACTTTTGCACACATTTTCATGTGTTTTCACGAGGCTATAAGCATGACAGATATTGAGCCGTGCGCTCTACCGCCGGTCGACAGTTTCACTGGGCTGAAGTGTGGGGCTCTACGTTTTGCTAAGAGTTTGTGATGGTAAGTTACTCGTAAAAAAACTGTTTTAGCCCAGATAAAAGTTTGTTTACTGCTAAATAAAACTGTTTTTGTAAAACTGTAAAGCTTTTGAAACTACTGTGAACTATTTTTTGAAAGTATTATTTATTGGGTTATTTTGAGTTCAAGTTTAGACTTTTAGCTTTTGAAATAAAATGTTGACACGATATAAATTGAAATAATACCTATATAGTAGGGCAACGAGCCCACGCGTGTCACGGGGCAAAGATACGGATTGGTAGTATTGAGGGGCATTGCATCACGGGGTATTGAGCCCATGGTGGGGTCAATACCCTGGTTGACAGGCAGGTTGACAGGCTGGTCGACAGGCAGGTTGACAACCAGGTTGGCAGGCTGGTTGACAGACAGGTTGACAGGCTGGTTGGCAGGCTGGTTGGCAGGCTGGTTGGCAGGCTGGTTGACAGGCAGGTTGACAGGCTGGTTGGCAGGCTGGTTGAACAAATGAGGCGGGAACTGTTAAGCAAGATGGCGGCATGTATTACCACAACTGTATAACATTGTCTGTACCTTACAATATGTTATATCATTTCCTCGATTATCTGGAGTCCTGCCTTGAACTCGCTGATATAATTCAACTTATGCGCATCACTTGTTATATATGTTATAGCTGATGAAAACTATAACTGCACTACGGTATTCTTACTAGTTTGTGCATATATTTGATGCCAATCTTCACATATCTGAGGTGCATTGGAGGCGTTCGGAGATAAATTTATTATATTTCATGGAATTTGGTATTTTCCGCGCACTAAAAGCATACAAGTTTGATAACTTGTAAAAGATTGGCACTGCCAGCGTCCATGTTGTTACCATTGTTATCCAGTTGGCAGTTCATGTATGCGATATCATTTAATAGAAATTCCAAACTTTAAGCCCCAAATCACACCAATTTCGATTGACTTTTAATGAATATTTTAATATCCACTTGAGATCCGGATTGCCGATTTGCAGGCACCGAATATGTATAGTTCTGCCTCACAAACTTGAGCTACGCCCCGTGACAGCTTGTTCAGTTACCCATCAAAAACTACGGGTAAAATGATATTTATTCTTGAGTCTTCAGTATGTGTGCATGGATATCTACTCCCATAGTCTTTCTTTGAGGTTGACGTGCTGTTGTTTTCCCGAAAAGGAAATATTTTTGAACGCTGGTTCTGAGGCTTCAACTTGGTTGAGTCTCAACCGCGTAGGAGGGGAAATGAGTAAAGGGCATGCGGTGGATTTTTCCTTAGGTAATGTATGCATGTATACATAGTTTCTATATCATACAATAATGTATATGCATAGATCATATGTCATATTTTAATGTAAATTAATAGCGCGTTCAATAGATGTTAATGAGTTAGTCTTACGAAGAATCTTTACTAGAATCTCCAGATTATGATGTATACGTGTACTGCACGCAGGGCACGTGTACTGCACGCAGGGCACGTGTACTGCACGCAGGGCACGTGTACTGCACGCAGGGCACGTGTACTGCACACCTGTCTCTTATACACATCTAGATGTGTATAAGAGACAACCCCTGCAGTGATAACAACCCCTGCAGTGATAACAACCCCTGCAGTGATAACAACCCCTGCAGTGATAACAACCCCTGCCAGTGAGGAATCTAACTTCCCACCGTCTCTCATTGACATAATGTTTTTTGGATCCCGAATGGACCACTATGACCTTGCTAAGTAATGATACGTATGCATGGTTATATTTTTTCAATTACGTTAAGCTTTGAAACAGCAGTTAACCTTCGCAAAAGTTGAATTACGTTTAGGAAAATATAATCCATTGAAAAATCTAAGGCGGGGATTGAAGAAGTAATTAGTCAAATAAAGGTTTATTGAACGCAATAAAATGCGAGGCTGCATTGAAATTATGACGAACGCCAAATTATGACGAACGTCATAATTCAGCTTTAATCTTCCTGTCAGTGAACGTCATAATTCAGCTTTAATCTTCCTGAATATGGCTGCCGGTGGGGACCCTGCCACTGTATAATGATAAATTATTTTAATATCCACTTGAGACACGGATTGCCGATTTGCAGCCATTGAATATGTTTAGTTCTGCCTCAAAGACATGTATTGCAGCCGTGAGCTACGCCCCATGACAGCTCGTTTAGTCACCCCTCCAAATTAGCAGGTAAACAGGATTTATTTTTGGGTCTTTAGTGTGTGTGCATAGATTTACTTATCACGTTTAAGGAATGTGTGTTGTGTATTCATTCTCTTAATAATATTTTTAAACGCTGGTTAAGAGACTGCAATTCAGTTTAGTCGTATTTTTTGCCGCGAGCTTATTTCTAATGGTAAATTCTGTCTGTACATCGGAACATTGTAGCTCCTGAAAATTTTGTGAGTGTAACATGGTTTAACCGAGAAACAGGCCGCCGCTCGTTAGATCTTCATGTTGAGCGAGAGGAAACATGACAATAACAATTGAACAAGATAGACTGTGAAATAGAAGTTTAAAGTTACAATAATTATTTATGCAACAAACTTGTAAAACTATGGATGCTCAGGAATGAATTGTTTATGTTTGTTAGAGATATATCTCTTTGAATCGCTCTACCGCTTTCTAACATAACTCTGCATATATATTATATTGATTTTTTAGAAAAGACTTTTTTGATAGACTTTATACATGAAGACTTTTCTGAAATTATTTCTGAGATTTGAAACCAGTTATATGAGGTCACTTGTCTTTCAAACAGGAACGAAATTAATTCGAGCTAAACAAAACATGAAATGGATAAAAAAATGAGCATGTCTGTTTCATTTTAAGGCGATAAAATGTCTGTATCAGTTCAGCCGTTTCTGAAAGAGAATTACTATTCATAAATCCTTAAATTCAACTTGAAAGTTCTCCCAAACCTAGAAATTTATTAACTTTACAGTGATTAAAAGTCTGCTATAATTTCGCTAGTATCAGTTAAGCCGTTACTAAAATATAATTATTATTCGCAAAAACTAGAGCACGCACAGACATGCGGTTTGCTGCGTTAGACGCGCCTTCTCAGCAGCTACAAAATGAGCCTAAAACACTGAAAAGCCGAAATTTAGATTTCTGACCCAGACGCTCCTCCTAATTTATGCCTTATATCTAATACAATACATCACAATAAAGGCTAAAATTAACATAACGGCAACATTTTCTTCTCAATTTGTAGGTTGCATTAGCCTGCGTTCTAAGAGGAGTCCAACGTATCTCAAAAATACGTAAAAATGCAAAAACTTGAGACTGAAAGTGATAATATTAAAGAAATATTCTATGAATAACTCAATATGTTTTCACAGGCTGGTCGAACATGGATAAATGTTTTTACTTTGCAGTTATCGCTGGAATTTCGTTTTCTACGGAATTTCGCTGCCATATCACAGAAAACTGTGAGGTAAAACTCTTGTTTTCCAAAACCCGCACAAATCATTTTATGTTTACAGACTTACCGCGGTTATTAATTAATATCTGATGCAATATTTATTATATATTAATAATATTCTATTATTATCCGAAGCAATAACAATAGATGCAATAGACGTTGACTGATAACGACGCGCCTGAACTTTAAGGCCATCTTATTACAAATGAGGCGGGAACTGTTAAGCAAGATGGCGGCATGTATTACCACAACTGTATAACATTGTCTGTACCTTACAATATGTTATATCATTTCCTTGATTATCTGGAGTCCTGCCTTGAACTCGCTGATATAATTCAACTTATGCGCATCACTTGTTATATATGTTATAGCTGATGAAAATTATAACTGCACTACGGTATTCTTACCAGTTTGTGCATATATTTGATGCCAATCATCACATATCTGGAGTGCATTGAAGGCGTTAGGAGTTAAATTTATTATATTTGCTGGAATTTAGTATTTTCCGTGTACTAAAAGCATACAAGTTCGATAACTTGTAAAAGTTTGGCGCTGCCAGTGTCCATGTTGTTAACATTGTTATCCAGCTGGCAGTTTATGTATGCGATATTATTTAATAGATATATGAATCTTTAAGCCCCTAATCACATCAATTTTGCTATCGACCAATAATATTACCTTATTTTACTATTCACTTGCGACACGGATTGCCGATGTGCAGGAATCGAATATGTTTAGTCCTGCCTCAAAGACATGTATTGCAGCATTGGTCTACGCCCCGTGACAGCTTGTTGAGTTACCCCTAGAAAATAGCTAGGAAATGGTGTAATGAAGCCTCTATACTTCATTGGGGTTCGTTACGCGGATACTTTCAAACATCTGCTAACAAAGCTAATTTTTATTGAACTAGAACAGAACAAACAGTAAATTACACAGTGATATAAATGAAGATACTGGACAATCTAGAAGCCATGCCCAATATAACAAGTCACAATGGGTGTAACGAGGTTGTGGCACTTCCCAGCTCCTGAGAGCCCACTGGGAACTATCCAGAGAAGATCTTGGATCGTTCGGTCCTGAAGACAGCCCGCTCCAGACCCGCAACCCTACATTGAAGATAAATACCTACATTCAAACAGACTACTTACTTTGGCACATACATAACTGAATAAACAAAGTGTTATCATTTTATATCCAAATAGTATGACACAAGAATAGCAAATTTATTATAACAATTAACTGGATCTAGTAAAGCAGCTCACCAATAGAGGCCGATTAAGTTCACTGGGAACACAGCAGAAAAGTGGCGCATTCAGTCAACTAGGCCTAGAAATGGGTTGTTCACGGGAGGACTGCTTCGTAACGACTGACCTAAGGCACCGTTTAGTATCTCGTGAGAATGATTACGAGTTGTTGCCATATAAGGTAAAACTTACAACCTTACAACGGTGCCTTAGGTCAGTTCCAAGAATATGTGTATAAATAACTTACCTTCAGTATATGTGTATAAATAACTTTCTCACTGTTTTGCAATAGTTTGGGGTGGCTTGAATGTTTCAATCTGAAATATTTTTGAACGCTGGTTCAGAGTCTACAACTCGGTTGAGTCTCCAACGCGTACGAGGTAAAATAAGGAAGAGGCAAGCAGCGGAAAACTTCCTCTGGTATTGTATGCATATTTTCATAGTTTAATGTATATTCATAGATCATGTCATATTTTAATGCAAATTCATAGTTTATATGTCATAGTTTTATGTATATTCACAGCCTAAAACTCATAGTTAAATGTACTGAGCGCGTTCAATAGATGTTAATAAGTTAGTCTTACGAAGAATCTTTCCTAGAATCTCCAGGTTATTATGTACACGTGTACTGCACACAGGGCACGTGTACTGCACGCAGGGCACGTGTACTGCACGCAGGGCACGTGTACTGCACGCAGGGCACGTGTACTGCACGCAGGGCACGTGTACTGCACGCAGGGCACGTGTACTGCACGCAGGGCACGTGTACTGCACGCAGGGCACGTGTACTGCACGCAGGGCACGTGTACTGCTGTCTCTTATACACATCTAGATGTGTATAAGAGACTGGGTGTGGTCCGTCACTGCTTCCCCAACAGGTGGGTGTGGTCCGTCTCTGCTTCCCCAACAGGTGGGTGTGGTCCGTCTCTGCTTCCCCAACAGGTGGGTGTGGTCCGTCACTGCTTCCCCAACAGGTGGGTGTGGTCCGTCACTGCTTCCCCAACAGGTGGGTGTGGTCCGTCACTGCTTCCCCAACAGGTGGGTGTGGTCCGTCACTGCTTCCCCAACAGGTGGGTGTGGTCCGTCACTGCTTCCCCAACATCAAAACAATGATTTTAGCACCTCTTGGATGGCACGTGGGCCGCTGCTATCGGGCATGTGGGCCGCTGTTATCGGGCACGTGGACCGCTGTTACCGTGCACGTGGGCCGCTGTTATCGGCACGTGGGCCGCTGTTACCGGGCACGTGGGCCGCTATTGTCGGGGCACGAGGGTCACTGTTATCGGGCATAATGTTATAAAATCATATTCATATTCAAATTTTTACCAGCTGTAAATACATTCACAACTTGCAAGTTGTAGAGGGTTTCCTTTACTTGCAAGTTTGCTAATATTTTTGAACGCTGGTTAAGAGACTGCTACTCAGTTGAGTCTCCACCGCGTATGAGATATAAAAAATATGCATGTGGTGGAAAACTTCCTCTGGTAATGAATGCTTATTTTCGTAGTTTCTATGTCACAGTTTAATGTAATGATTCTTCGTATGACTAACTTATTAACATCTATTGAACGCGCTCAGTACATTTAACTATGACATATATATTATGAAGTATTTAAAAGCAAAGAAAACGCCAAGAAAATTCACCATATCGATATTGAAAACGTTTCGGAGTCCAGCTCCATCATCAGTTCGACTATACTAAAATGAATAAAATCACATTAAAAGTCAAAATTCAAAGACAGACATAAAACCTTAACAAGACCTAAAATTATATCGAAATAAACAGGACTAGTTATGAACTACTTAGTCCTAGGGGTACGACAAGAATATAAAATCCTAGCGATTTACTATTTCCAGATTATATGAGCTAAACGCATTATTGAGACATGGTTTTCGTTTGAAGATATGTAGAGACTCTAAAATTCTCAAATCCGAGCAGCCAGAAGTGGAACCGAGTATCCTGAAATCACTCTCAGATACAGCCACGTCGCACTGTTCAGCATGGAGGCGCACGGAAGAATGAGGAGGCTTGGCGAGAGGCAAGTTAGAACGATAGCTCCTGCCACGGTGTTCAGAAACCAGGATGTAGAATTTAGACTACGTCATTCCAACGTACGTAGATGCACAGCGTGCACAACAGAACTCATAGACCAGGTTTGATCGCATCTGAGCAGGAATAACGTCCTTATACCTGAAGAAACAACCAATTTTGAAATTATTCACCGATAAAACATGCAAATTTATATTCGGGAAATATTTCAAACACAACATCTTTAGTTCTTTGGACATAGTTTCAGACGCACTACCAAAATAGGGCAATGTGCAATAAATAATTTTCTTACTATCGCATTCAGTCAAAGTTTCAGAAAATTTATTAGATAAGTAGTGTTTGATTTTACTATACACAAGGCAGTAACTGCAAAATAAGAACATAACATAACATAACATAACATAACATAACATAACATAACATAACATAACATAACATAACATAACATAACATAACATAAGTGTAGGCCTGATGTGGCCTGTCGCCGATTCTTTTCCATTTTCGTGCCTTGTTCATAGATCTAAACTCGTGTCATTTGACCGGATCTTTTCATGACCGATAGTTTGAAGTAGCTACTAGACTTCCACCGGGTTCGATATGGAGCTAGGCATTTCATGTCTGAACATATATTTTTCCATAGCTTTATCTAGTCTGTTCTTGAACGCGTTTATACTTGGAGCGCCAACGATGTCATCAGGGAGGCTATTCCACATGCCGGTGACTTGAAGCGAGAAGAAATGTTGGCTCGTGGATGAGTTGCAGCGCAGTTTTTTAGTTTATAGCCGTGGCCCCTGGTGTTGGATCTTGTTTCAATAGTTTATAGCCGTGGCCCCTGGTGTTGGATCTTGTTTCAAATTCCAGTAATCCATCGGAGACCTTGTATAAACCATGAGTATACTTGTATACTTCAATGAGGGACCCACAATCCTTCTGGGACCTTGTATAAACCAAGTGTATACTTGTATACTTCAATGTGGTCCCCACAATCCTTCTGGGACCTTGTATAAACCATGAGTATACTTGTATACTTCAATGAGGTCCCACAATCCTGGGACCTTGTATAAACCATGAGTATACTTGTATACTTCAATGAGGTACCCACAAGCCTTCTGGGACCTTGTATAAACCATGAGTATACTTGTATACTTCAATGAGGGACCCACAATCCTTCTGGGACCTTGTATAAACCATGAGTATACTTGCATACTTCAATGAGGTCCTCACGCAGACGTCGATAACAGAGACTTGGAAGCTTCATAATCTTTAATCTTTCTTCATAGGACATCCAGGTCGGGCGTTGCGCCTTCATTTCATGCCTTGGTTGAAATACTAAATTAGTATACGGGAAAAACTTAATTTATTATTCATTTTAATTTATAGTACCTCATTATCCTGGGATTTATTCTCGTCGAGAACTTGAGAAAGAGATGATGTTATGTTTACTTTAGTTACCTACGAATATCTACATTCATCCAATGACTGCGCACAGGCCTGATAATAATAAAAGTCGTGAAAAATGAATGTATTAGTGCGGCGACTTAAATATAAGAGCGCAGCCAAGAGTTCGCCTGCTACAACGAATGGCATATTCAAGGAAGCGTTCACAAACTCCCAGAATCTACAAAAAAAGGATCACATAAATGCTCATGATGTTTTTTGAGTGGAAAAAATGAGTAATGATCGCGATTGAAAATATTATTTATGTATGCCCGTAAAAAAGTATTTAGCATATATTGGGAAATATGTTTTAATTTAAAAATATGTTTTAATATAAAGTCTACTTCGCCTTTTAATTTCGGCAAAAAAAACAGTGGGGTTAATGGGAAAAAATATATGAAGCCGTCGTCCTTACCGACAATGAAGCAGGGACAAATGCGGCATAAAAATGATTTATTACGCGGTAAAATTCACCGCTTGCTGATCGCATATTAATTCAGAAGCAGGATCTAATTATGTACTTCAAAGAGCCACTAACCGATTGGATTGATCAAACGTCTACACGGATCAGGAGTTATATCAGCCTTCAAGTAATGCATGCTGCAAGTCAGTGGCAATGTTGCTGTACGTGATAAATTAGCAAGTTATTCGAGCGGTTCTGTAGGGATGAGGGAACAGCGTTTATTGGACGCTAAGTTTGCCTGCAAACAACGCTTCTGGCTTCCTTTCTTGCGGGAGCCGAGCAAGTCGGGAGGAAAAGTTCCTATTATGCCTTATTACTGGACATTATAATTAGCTAGATGCATTTATCTTAGGTACTACGTAAAATTTTGCCGTAGCGGCGAATTTTGTCTGGGGTTAGGAGACAATATCCGAGCGGTTGACGAAGTTTGGTGGCGAAGTAAGGAGTCTTCAAGGAAAGTTTTGTATGAAATTCAAGCTTAGCACTCGCAACGAGCGGGTAAATTTGGTGCCATGACAGTGCCTTCTACCATCCAGGTTAACGTATATGCTTTTGAAGATTAATGTCCTATTATTAATTAACGTGTAGGTATGCTTAATTAATTAATTAATCTATTAACGCAACTATGTTCATGGATAAAAGAGATTAATCCAGCCTCGAGTTCAATTAACTAATACCAAAAATTTTGATTGTTTTAATTGTGCTATAATTTGTAATTTGTCTTCGTACAATTATCCAGTGAGGAATCTAACTTCTCACCGTCTCTCATTGTCATAATGTTTTTTGGATCCCGAATGGACCACTATGACCTTGCTAAGTAATGATACTGTACGTATGCATGGTTATATATTTTTTTAATTACGTTAAGCTTTGAAGCAGCAGTTAACCTTCGCAAAAGTTGAATTACGTTTAGGAAAATATAATCCATTGAAAGAACTAATGCGGGGATTGAAGAAGTAATTAGTCAAATAAAGGTTTATTGAACGCAATAAGTTGCGAGGCTGCATTGAAATTATGACGAACGCCAAATTATGACGAACGTCATAATTCAGCTTTAATCTTCCTGTCAGTGAACGTCATAATTCAGCGTTAATCATCCTGAATATGGCTGCCGGTGGGAACCCTGCAACTGTGTAATGATGAATTATTATAATATCCACTTGAGACACGGATTGCCGATTTGCAGCCATTGAATATGTTTAGTTCTGCCTCAAAGACATGTATTGCAGCCGTGAGCTGCGTCCCGTGCTTGTTTAGTTACCGTCAAAAGTAGCGGGTAAACGCGATTTATTATTGAGTCTTCAGCGTGCGTGCATAGATTTACTCACAACGGCTATAAAGTATGTGTTGTCTGATTATCGTGTTAATAATATTTTTAAACGCTGGTTAAGAGACTGCAGTTCAGTCTCCGCTACGTACGATCACCAATAAACAAGAAAAAATAATACGCCCTCACCC
>NW_025946409.1:33880-38653 GCF_000764305.2 Hyalella azteca
CATTAATTCACCGCTCTTAATGGAATCAATTCACCGCTCTTAATGGCATTAATTCACCGCTCTTAATGGCATCAATTCACCGCTCTTAATGGCATCCATTAATATAAGGGGATTATTATATTAATATACATCCATTAATATAAGGGGATTATTATATTAATATACATCCATTAATATAAGGGGATTATTATATTAATATACATCCATTAATATAAGGGGATTATTATATTAATATACATCCATTAATATAAGGGGATTATTATATTAATATACATCCATTAATATAAGGGGATTATTATATTAATATACATTCATTAATATAAGGGGATTATTATATTAATATACATTCATTAATATAAGGGGATTATTATATTAATATACATTCATTAATATAAGTATAGGCTGGCAGAATTTCTTCTCTTAAGCAAGTTTTGTTAAAGACCAGAGAATTAGTTTTATTTATTAGCTTATAATAAAAAGCTAATAAATAAAACTAATTCTCTGGTCTTTAACAAAACTTCATTAATATAAGGGGAGACTAAAATATTATGTCATTTCAATGTAAAGTTGAGGCGATGTGGACAATACATAAATAATATTCGTTTAAAAACTACTTTTTAAAGACAACACTTCTGGAGAGGCCAGTGTCAACGATGTTACGCATGTTCAATGAATTTTTTCTTTTATTTATATGTATATAAAAGCATTTTTTAATGTTTTTTAATATATAAAAAATTAACTTTTCAAATTCTGTTAATCGATTTATGCACTGTCTCTCTAGCTGACTTTACGCAAGTGTGCAAAATTTCCGATCGATTGGACCGGTAGAATTGTGTTAAATATCGATAATAAGATAAATAGCAGACAAACAAACAAACAAGAAGTGAAGTTAAAGAGAAGGCGGCCTAAAAATAAGGCCTAGGTTATGCATTGCGTCGAGTTTCTAACGTAAATGAATTATCCTGAGTTATTTCTAACGTAATTTCTAACGTAAATGAATTATCCTGAGCTATTTCTAACGTAATTTCTAACGTAAATGAATTACCCTGAGCTATTTCTAACGTAATTTCTAACGTAAATGAATTTTCCTGAGCTATTTCTAACGTAATTTCTAACGTAAATGAATTTTCTTGAGTTATTTCTAACGTAATTTCTAACGTAAATGAATTATCCTGAGCTAAAATGTCGAATTCACGGTCACTCGTCTGCGTCAAGTTGAGAGTATGAAAAATAAGTAACAAATATTACAGGGAACGCATATTTATGCTAGCAAGGACTGTTATCTATTGAAATTAAAATAATATAAGCTACAGAAGGCTAAATTCATTCGACCCAAAACAGTAGAAGTGTTGTGAGTGCGGATATATATAGTCTGCCATGTTCTCGGTTAAAATGCAGCGCTAGAGAAAAACTTAATATTTATAGTGATAGGATGAATCTAAATAAATAATAATTATAAACAAAGTAAATAATAAATAATAAAAGTCTCACACCGCCAATGTACTTGCTTATGGCGTTACAATAATTATTAATAAACAAGTTTTTACACTCAAGATTCTGTAATTCTTACCGCAGCCCAGAGTCTGGAAGTCCGTTTTTCTATTCAGAACAAAACTGTCAACTTTGGCATAGTCTGCCATCAAGATACTTTTGGTGATTGAATAGAAAATTTCTTAATTTAAGGGCTAACTATAACATTTTACTAACAGTGAGTCCCTACATCCAATGTCACTCACAAATCTTAATTTTAACACATTCAAGTTATCCGTCAGTGTTTTTAAAACAGATTTAATAATGCAATGGCTCTAATTCAAAAACTTGTTTTTTTTTTCAGGACAATTTTCAATTACTAATTTAATGATTCTCCTCTCTCCGATAGAATAACTATCGTATACCTTCATTGTTATTTTTTCTAAAATTCTTGAATAATTCTGAAAAAATGAATCCCGCTATAGATAACAAAATTTCCGACTGATATTTCTTTTTAAACTAAGAGTATTTCCAGACTTAGCCCGGCCACTTGTTTCTTGCAGGTTTGCTGCTGCTGCTGCAGGCTTCACATACAAAGTCAGTCAACTGCACAGGCCACCACAGCCACGTACGCTGTGCTAGTGACACTTCTGTCCGTTACAAGTTTGGTGTCAACGATTTTTTGGCGGCCTCTCGGTCCCTATAGTGATAATAATTATAATTATTTCCGATATTAACTAAAAATGTATCTCGTGTTCCCTACGTGCAGTACACGTGCCCTGCGTGCAGTACACGTGCCCTGCGTATGGGGCGAGCCATAATTTATTTTCTACTTTTTAGTCCACAAGAAAAACGTGGTTTTTTAAAAAGTTTTTTTAAGTATTTTATTTCTACTTTTTAGTCCACAAGAAAAACGATTAAGACTTGACGTACGTATCGATGATACGCAGCGTCAGCGCCCGCACGTCATACTATATGTGTATATACTATATATATACTTTACTCAAGTAAGCTAATTTAGGTCTCTAATTGCTAGTTTTTATTATTGCATCTGAAATTTTTAGGCGAAAATAGCCTGCATGCCGACTTTCAGATCTCTAGAGCAATCAGAATTGGACTAATTTTCGATGTCAATGTTAACAACAAACAAACAAACGCGAAGCTAAGTTAAGAAACACATCTTATAAATAGTGAATGAGCAATTTATGCACAGATACTGAAGACTAAAAAAAATTCCATTTCCTCGCTATTTTCTAAGGGTAACTTAACAAGCTGTCACGGAGCGTAGCACGTTGCTACAATACATGTCTTTTTAAATCAGAACTAAACATATTCGATTCCTGCAAATCGGCAATCCATATCGCAAGTGAATATTAAAATAAGGTAATATTATTGGTCAATATCAAAATTGATGTGATTTGTGACTTAAAAATTGTAGTTTCTAATAAATGATATCGCATACATAAACTGCCAACTGGATAACAATGTTAACATGGACGCTAGCACGCAGTGCCCATGTTGTAAACATTGTTATCCAGTTTGCAGTTTATGTATGCGATATCATTTAATAGGAACATTAAACTTTAAGCCCCAAATCACATCAATTTTGATATTGACTAATAATGAATTATTATAATATCCACTTGAGACAAGGATTGCCGATTTGCAGGAATTGAATATGTTTAGTTCTACCTCAAAGAGCAGCCGTGAGCTACGCCCCGTGAGAGCTTGTTTAGTTACCTCTAGAAAATAGCAAGGAAACGGCATTCATTTATGAGTCTTCAGTAAAAGTGCATGAATTTTGTTTCCACGGTCAACAGATTATGCTCCTGTGAAATTTCTGATTGATAATATTTTTGAACGCTGGTTAGGAGATTCAACTCAGTTGGGTCTCCGCTGCGTACGAGGTAAATTTAATATGTATTCCGTTGAATGCTTCTTTAGGTAATGTATGTATATTTTCATAGTTTCTGTCATTGTTTAATGTTACTACTAATGTGACTAACTAATTAAGGGGGGGCATACTCTAAAATTTTCGTAATTGGCTTTACCGGTTTTAGTCTCATCTTAAAGGTGACATTCTGCCCTATACAACGGTACCATTGCCATCTCTGTACGTTGATTTATGCTTCAAATTGCGCTTATGGGCCATTTTCTTCAAATTTTGTTTTTTTTTGCTTATGGGCCATTCCCCCCCCCATTTTGTATCCAAACTATACACAAATCTAAAAAAGGGGTTCGATCACGCGATAGGTATGGTCTTTACAAATCGAATGGTATATGTCTCATCGCTGTAGCTTCAAGACTCTAGGAGGAGATAGGTTTGCCGTGACAATAAATGTGAATGTTCAGGAGAGCGCGAAAAAGTCCCGCCCGCTTCGCAATAGGCACTCAATGTAGCAAGGATACCAAAACTAAACGTTTCTGGAGCTTGATTCCAGTCGAGGATGGTGGGAGCGACTACATGCGCACCTCCTCATACAGCGCCTGGCGGGTTACTGAGCTGCACCTCAAGAAATCACTGTATTCATAGTGCTGGCCAGCGTATTAGCACCTATCTATTTTGTTAAAGAACTCCCCCTCCCGCCCCCCTTTCATGATATGTCGTGAAAGCATAAATCAACGTACATAGATGGCAATGGTACCGTTGGATAGGGCAGAATGTCACTTTTAAGATGAGACTAAAACCGGTAAAGCCAATTACGAAAATTTTAGAGTATACCCCCCCTTAATTAGTTAGTCACATTAGTAGTAACATTAAACAATGACAGAAACTATCTAAATATACATACATTACCTGAAGAAGTATTCAACGGCATACATCTTACTACATTTTCCTCGTACGCGGCGGAGACCCAACTGAGTTGAAGTCTCTTAACCAGCGTTCAAAAATATTAGCAATCAAACATTCACCTCCATCATAATCTGTTGATCGTGGAAACAAAATACATGCACTCTTACTGAAGACTTGAGAGTGAATTGCGTTTCCTCGCTATTTTCTAGGGGTAACTAAACAAGCTCTCACGGGCGTAGCTTATTAGAAATCTAATTTAGTAGAGATTTTGAAAGGTTAGAATTTATATTTAAAATTTCCATCTTTCTTAAAGTGAAGAAAGAGTTTACTTCGCTCCGTACCTTTGATCTAAAAAAGAGACGAGCCTTGATAGCCGCCGGTTTTGCCAGGGAATCTTGCCTCTATTAAATCATTAAATTTCCTCTTATATCATCAACCTCCATCATTTGCATCCCATTCTCTTATTATTTTCATTAGTCCAGTGTGTTCAAATTAAAATCTTAGTTGCT
>NW_025946410.1:0-2185 GCF_000764305.2 Hyalella azteca
AATTACTGGGATGATTGTTCTTTCTAGAAGAGTATTGTGATCATATTTCTATAAAATTACTGGGATGATTGTTCTTTCTAGAAGAGTATTGTGATGATATTCCTAGAGGAATTTTGGGACCTACATGAAAGTAAATTCAAAGCTGGAAAAATCAGGAGAAATGCATTTAATTCAGCAATTGACTCATATTAGTCCTTAATTATGAATGTGCATAACCAGAAGGTCTAGGTTGGTAATCCCGGAATAGATAATCCATGTAACTTAACAACCCGTTAACTCAAATTCCAAATCTACCCCAATCCATTATTTTAACCACCTCGTTCCAAATCTAGTTAATAATTTTGAAACTAGCGTATGGTATTTGATCAAACCTGTTCAAAACCACTTTTAGGTCGGAACTCCGACTAAAGTCGCGATTTGAAGTTTACAGGAAGCTGAACCTTATATTTTTGATCGCGATATACACTTGACGAAGTATTAATCACATAACGATTTAAAAAATTTTTCGCATTCATTGTTCATTGTCTCATGATTACATCTTAAAAAATAAAATTGTATGCTCTGGCAATATCCCGGCAAAAAGTTTCCTTGATGTATAATGGATTAATCCTGTAATGAATACTTCATATCTTAATGAATAGTTAAGAATTAGCTTCTATTTAGTCATACAGGCACCTATATCGTTAATGTCGGTTTAGGGTTCCTGCATAAATTCATACATTTTATTTCGTTCTTGCAACGTAATTAAGCCCAGTGTGATTAGTGTAAAATCTTGTGATATTCTGTAGCCTTACCATTTTATTTCAGATGTGATGTTTGGCGAGCAACTTTCTCGAGATCGTTCACAGTTTATACCAAATATTGTTAAAATTTATATTTAATAACGTCATTCTTGCTTATGTGCTTATCGTTTGTCTCGTGTTAGGAGACATAGTCGACGTTCATTAGCTCGATCGTGATTATAATTACCTTAACCTTACCTGTATGTGAAGACCTCCCGCTCAAACCGTATTACTACTCGTGTTCAATCTTGCTTTTCTCTACATTGATTTAGTTTGTGGACGTATGTTTTCAGTTTGTTTTGTTCCATTTAAATGCATGTTAGAACTTCTGTGTTCGCTCGTTTAAGATCTTTATACTGCGCTGGCTTCACGCCAGTGGTTGAAACCCGCAGGGTTATTGGCTCCCTGGAGCATCCGAGTTTAACCGATTTTTGTCACTAGCCGTAGTGCTGTGAATTAACTTGCATGCTTGCATGCGCTTAACTCTCTTTAAGTACGAGCGACCACTCCTTTTACTGTATTCACTATTTTCTTTCTTTTAGTTCTCTATATCAGAACTCATGTCTAGCATTCCTCAACAGTAACAAATAGGTTAGTTATTTTGATTATCCTGAAAGCGTTATCATTAGTCTGATTTTACTTGAATCATACTGAAATCCGTTGCATTAAAACAAACCTTGAATCCGTTATTTTAGGCTTAAGCTGTTTATTTGTCTCATTCAGATAAGAATCCACCCTACCAACTCTACTTCAAATTGTCATCTGCAGCCCTGCCGCTCCTGTTTATTTGAGTTGCTGCTTATCCTTGATTGTTACGTTCTGTTGCCACCGACAATATGATGAGAATTGGAGAAAGAGAGAGAGGTTCAACCTCAAACAGTGACTCATTTATTTGAAATTAAATATTGTGTTCTCGATTTCTAACGTTCGAACCTGAGCTTATATGTGCGTATTCTAGTACAGTGAGTTCCACATAGCGCTTATCGTTTCCTCCTGGCTTCGTTCCGCGAACCACTTCATTTAGCAGAACCACTTCAATAAAAGTTTTAACGGTTTAATTGTTCTTTAATTTCCAATTGTACCAAAATTCAATAATATAGTGCACCACAAATCGCACACGTGTGGGAACTAAGACATTGAATGGATTAAATTTTTTCTAATGAAACAAGTCTTGATTCGCGGAGTCTCTCTTACTCTTTACTGCTCTGTAATTGGTTAATTAATAGAGCGATTGCTGCATGCAGTTTTCAATGGTCGTACGTCGATAGCAGTGTTGCAAAGCGACGCGTTGAGTGTGGTTAGCTTGCCAGTCACTGCGCTGCGGCGCGTAGTTCATGACTTGCCAGTCACTGCGCTGCGGCGCGTAGTTCATGACTTGCCAGTCACTGCGCTGCGGCGCAGGG
>NW_025946411.1:0-678 GCF_000764305.2 Hyalella azteca
CTATGCCAAGACAACCCCGACGTAAACCTGAAAAGTATTTTGGCCCAACCAGAGCGAGGGAACTATAATGTTGACCGACTCGTGGAGTACTTGAGGGCAATCAATGCATTTGACTAGGTACATATGATCATATTGACTACATATGATTTGACTACATATTTACTACAACACCAAACACAAGTGATGTAACCTACCCCTAGCCAATAATGTCCGATGTGACTTTCGGCGCGAGATAGCTCGACCTGAAGCGCTAGCAACTACGGCCACTGAACTTAACTATATAATCAGTAGATTATAGATGATCCTTGACTGACTTCTTACAAATTCATTAAATGAATATAATTGAGCATTTTATTATTGAATTATTGCATACTTCAATTATTAATTGTATATTTCAATTATTATTTGTATATTCGATTATTAATTAGGGTAACTAACTATTAATTAAATACCTAATTATTAATTAAATACCTTATTATTAATTGAGGTACCTAATTAATAATTAAATACCTAATTATTGGTTAAATACATAATTATTAATTAAATACCTAATTATTAATTGCATACCTAATTATTAATTAAATACCTAATTATTAAGTAAGGTACCTAATTAATAATTAAATACCTAATTATTAATTAGGGTAACTAACTATTAATTAAATACCTAATTATTAATTA
>NW_025946412.1:0-322 GCF_000764305.2 Hyalella azteca
TGAATAGTGAAAGAATTTTTTTTTGCTCTAAAATTTTTTGAATTTCCATCCGAGCAAACTATTGATGATGAAACCAATTGCTCACTACATTTGAACTGCTAAATTAAGTGAAAGGTTAACACAATCTCGTTAATCATATTATCTCTGTCAATGCAGTAGTACTCTGCTTTTTATCTACAATTTCTCTATGAACATAATAAAATATTCTGGAATTGATTTCATTTACGAAATTGTATATAATAAACTCTTTGAGCTCTTTGGTTGCTAATTAAGTGGTCGTTCTGAAAGAATTGAGGGAGCCTCTGGGTAGATGTTGGGTTAC
>NW_025946413.1:0-2750 GCF_000764305.2 Hyalella azteca
TGGGGATAGGACTCTAGCATCTGTTTGCAAACTGCGAAAAACTTCTGATCGTTGAGATAGTTTTGAGAGTCATTTTCCATTTCAAAATTTCCTTGTGGTGTCCTATTTACATTTATTATGTACTTGTATCCACCATAATTTCATTGTTCAATGCTTCTTGTAACTTGAAAATGAATGTTGATACATTTGAAATGTTGTTAAATATATTACAAGTACTACTTGTTGAGATCTGCTTTTTTATAATGGGTCATTATATTGCGATGGGTCATTATTTATACGCATTTCAATTATCTTTATCTTTGGTCATTATTCATTTGCATATCAATAAGAAAATTCTGCTATCATATTATTGGCAAAACAATATTGTATATTGTATACAGTCAGTTCAAATTTTTGTGATATTTAAGTGTATCATGTACATATTTCCACCAAAATTTCTGCATTATATGCTTCCTGTAACTTGAAATGAATGTTGTCACATTTGAATTAATAAATCAAATTACTTCTTATAGCCTGCATTTTGATTAACCCACATTTGGGTACAAATTTTAAAGTCATATAAAATATTATTTATGTAAATTTTTCTTCCAGGTGTTTTTTTGGCTCAAAATCTATTACAGATTGAAAATTGATTCATGTTAAGCTACTCATTGTTCAAGAATGACAGAAGTGCAGGATGATGACCACTGGTTGTATGGAGAAGATAATGCAGAGAAAGAAGCCGCTTCTCAACAAGCAACATCTAAGGTTTGAATTTACTTCCTAATTAAGTTATCAACATTAGCATAAATTCACTAAAATGTTGGTGATTTTTTACTGGCATGATCAAAAAATTACAATATACCAAGCTGGGACTGAGACGGCCGACCATAAAGCAAAGAGTGGCCGCCAAAAATCCACGGTTAATTTTTGTAAGGTGATCGCGGGATATATACAACTCTTATTCAAACTTCAAATATGCATTGGTAAAAAGCTATGAAAATTTTACACAAAAGCAAATGAATATTTACAAAATCCCACACAAGCAAAAAACATTTCATTGCAATATCTCTCCTGACTTATCAGCTTTGGTACCAAAAGGCAAGGTTTCACAAAATCAGCATCCCAGTTACCACAGCCTGCATTCAAGTGTGAGCTGCACTTTCTCTGTGTGTTACCACTGGGCCAAACTAAGATACATTCTGAACATGTCTAATATGGCTGCAGCTCCACTCAATGGCTGCAACATGTATGTGCTCCGTCAACAACCCCTTGTACAATATCATAAGCTTTTGGCAATATTTGTGTCCTATTTCAGTTTTCAATTAAAATGATAATACTGGCACATTTTACCAGTTACCCGATCATAACTGGCAAGTTATTTTAATAGCAACATGGTTAACTAAAATTCTTTTCATTTAGATTGTGGGACAATGTGCATTTTTATAATTCTCATCCATGTTATCTGTTTGTAGAGAAAATTGCTGTAAAGTTAAATTAATAATAATGCAGTTACATTATAATTTGTAGCATAACATTTGTTATAAGTTCTTCATTCCTCATTTTCAATATTCATGTATCAAATTGTATGTTGCGCAAAATTCTAAATTCTTTAAAAATGCATCCTGTGCTCAAACATTTGTTTGAATCCCTTCTACATTTGTTTGAATGCCCTAAAATAGCATTCATGGTACTAAATTTTTATGAATTAATATATTTGCACAAACTGACTGTCCTTATACCTATATGTCTACTTGGTGGAAAAGTTGGCACATAATTAACTTGAATAAAGTTATTAAGAGAGTCCTTTACAATATACTGAATCCAAAACATGGCAAAAAGTTTGACAATGCTTACTACTATGCAATATACTGGTAATCAATTATTATGTTCATGTCAACATATTTATCATGCCAAATGGGCTTAGACAGGATTTCAGCCATTGTGAGTTGAGAAAGGACCTGCCTTTGGTAGTCTTTCTGATTGCACTGCAATTAGAAATTAAGTTGGATTTTAAAATCTGTTAAGAGGATTTATTTCCAGTGATTTTAGTGTTTGTTCTCACCCTGTTCTACAAATAATAGGTTTTAAATTTTTTTTTGATTAAGGCTTAGAAAATAGTTGCCCTTACTTTCAAAATAAGCTATGCTATACTTCCCCACACTACTATTTTTTTCCAAATTTGTCTAAATCAGCGGTTTTAAAATGTGGTAAGAAACAAATTCTAAGCCATACTAGGCTTCCCTACATGTCCATGTTGCTGCCTTACAGGCATTGCAAGGCAAATTAGGTAAAAAAGATCAGATTGCATAGATTTAGATAGGACAGCCAAATGATCTTGTTTTGCCCCATAAATGGTTATGTTTTGCCCCATAAATGGTCCTGTCTTACCACACAACTGGTTATGTCTGATTCCTCAAGTTTTCCTGTTTTGCCCCATACGGTACTTCAAACACATTTTTTCAACAGGGATTTTATCAAATATTAAATTAATGTAGAATTTGCATTAAAAATTCATGTGTTTTTACATATATTTTATTAATCAAACAATATTGGTTAGGGCAGAGCATATCAAAGGAGACTAATGCAGCTAGCTATAATATTCATAATGTCATACCTACCCTTCTGTTATCTGTGGATTTCATGACCTATTGGGAAATGTCATCAATGCTTTGGGGATTGCCAACAAACCACAATGCATCTAAAATTTTGAGGACAGGATTTTTAAAGCATATGACATAGAGAAAATTTTACAAGAGCAGCCCGGGGAG
>NW_025946414.1:0-20743 GCF_000764305.2 Hyalella azteca
CTACTGTGCTCGTCATGTCCGTCGAGCCACGCGATCGTAGACCACGTGGTCTTTATGTGTGCAACCAGTTATTGCGTGCGGCGGTTGCCTGCTGAGCTCCAATGTTTATTCAAACTCGAGGTGAAGTGTGCGAGTAAATAATGATGTTAAGTCTGATCGATACTTACTAGTCATGCTGTAGAAGAGGGGACATGCTCCACTATAGAGGCACACTCGCACAGAACAGCAGCTTACGATTCGTGCTAAATACGCCCGTGAAATACGCATGCGAGAGCAATAAAACGTGTAAACCATCGTTAAAATTATTACAATTATGAAAAAAATTATTAGTGGTGAATGGCTAACGATACGCTCTATAATGAAAATACTCAATGAAATTCCTGAGACTGCCACCATAGCGTGTACGATGTTTACGTGGTTTTGTTGGTGGCAGGCAGCCTAGCGACCATAAATATCAATGTTGGCATATAGGTGTGGAGTATTGTTGGGAGTTAGGCGTGAGTTGTTAAACTTCTGTTATAGGGTTAAGTGTCAAGGAGCTGGCGATGGCTTGGCCTCAAGTAATGTGATTTATATATGCCTAACATATTACAAAAGTATCAACTCTGTTACTAAAGCGTTAATGTTGTTGCTCTGTACTAAATACTGTTAATGTTAAAGCTCTGTACTAAAGCGTTAGTATTGTTGTCTGCCTGAAAAAGTATCAAGTCTGTGACTAAAGCATATTTTCTTTGTATTTTTGAGACTGACATATAAAAACTGCAATAAAAAATTCGTTTTAGCTGTCATAGGCTTCAATTATGAGAAAAATTCATTAACCCATTTTAAACGGATACATAGGCCTCCTATAATGCTATTCGCATCGAAAAGCCTATTAACAGGAATGTACGTGAAAAGAAAATATATAACTCAGTAGTCACTGCAGTGAGTGATAGAGAGCGCATTTTCTCGTTGACGAAAATGTTAAGTCACCGAAGGACGGACACATGACGAGCACAATAGCGCCATTTTTTTACATAAATGAGAAAATGCGCTAAAAACAATCTGATATTCTTGAACTCAAGATAACGGATAAAAAGGTTTCTTCCACCATCCCAGTCGAATTTTTCGCTCCATTTCAGGCCGCCCGAGGACAGACAGTCTGCTTTGGGGTGACTCAGGTGCCTATATCGGCCACCTAACTGCAATCATCGGCTATATAGGAGCCGACTGGGGGAGTTGATTGCATGATAGGCCGAATATACGTAATCAGGCCGAAAAAAGCAGCTGGCTAGGCTTCTGTGGCCAGACGCTGTTATTTGAGCGAGCCATTGCCATCTCCCGCTCATCATACGGCGTCGATGTATGTTCACGCGTACGTTTGTTTGATAAGTCATATCATGAAAGAAAATGCGAATTGACTTTACAATTTTTTCAGCTTTCGTGGTACCCATTGCGTACGTGACAAAAATCATTGACAAACTTGATAGAGAGCGTGGCAGCAAAAAATAAATCACTTTAGCTCCATGAGAAATTTGCTTATCATAAGATTAATGACTGATATGTAATTGGCAGAACCAGCAATAGATGAACGTTCGATTTTACATTCTGGGCCAACAAGTTTATATTAATATTCAGTTTACTATGATGTTGGTATGGAACTACTTGATATAGTTATGGCTGTGCACTGCCTGGTGACAGGCATTGTAGATTACAAGTTATCTTCTGTTGTCCAAACAAGGTCTAAGAAATTGAACTATACCGTATACGGGTCAAGATAATATTGTGGTACGGTTGACAAAATTCCTAATGTAGTCTGACATGGAATTCTAAAAAATATGATAGCGATAACGGGTGAATAAATGTAACGACTTATTGCGACATAAATTACGTTACTTGTCCTAAGCATGTAACAAAGCTTAAAATTTCGCCCGAACGCACTACAGCGCTTTGTTGAAGCTGCAGCACCAACAGCAGCAGGGCAGTGGACAGCGAACTAACATGTTCCAACCAGTCGGCAGTCTCCACTAAGTCCACATCGTCAGTGTTCAGCGTGGCAGCGTGGATTATGTCCATTTGTGAGCTGTGTTTAGATTTTTGATGGAAAATTGGCATTTTAACAGAGGTAAGAAAGAAAACTTGCATTTGAGTATGTTATCGTTACTTTTTCTGTCAAGGTGTTGGACAAAATTTATTTTCACCAGTGAATTGTGATAGTTTATAATTATAGTCTTATTAGCACGTAAAAAGCATGACTCATCGCTGCACGGGTGTCATGGGTGGCTTTCTCTCCAAGGACCTCAGGCTCACGAGTCACAACTGTTCGAAGAAATTTTATTCATT
The DNA here is from genome assembly GCF_000764305.2 of Hyalella azteca. NCBI lineage: Eukaryota > Metazoa > Arthropoda > Malacostraca > Amphipoda > Hyalellidae > Hyalella > Hyalella azteca. Next base: position 2,323 of record NW_025946414.1, read on the forward strand.
GCCATCATTGGTGCAAAAGACATTGGTCACACAACTTCGTCCGTGCTTTACGGTTCTTACTTCATATAGTTGCTTTCTTGTATTCGGTGCATAAAATAGTTGCTAGAACACGTAAAGTGTACGACTAGTTCTTTTTGTTTTGGTGCATAGTAACTTTATTATTGTCAACTGGTAACTCCTGTAAGATTGACATTAACTTCAGTATAAAGCAACTGACTTTTATTGAAACTAATCGATTTTCTCCAGAGTCTACACGAATTTGAAAACCTTATGACGCAGACAGCGGCAGACGTCTGTTAATGTTATAATCTTACGTTAAATTATTGATTTGAATAAATGTATAGGAAGCAGCGCGATGCATTAACACTAATTTTTCGAGGATTTGACGGTTTAAACATTTATTTAGAAATATTTAACTCTTCCTTCCTCCAGTGCTTGCTGTTGACAGAAACGACTCCAGGAACCGGTCCCGAATGGAAATTTGTCGCAAGCTATGACATCCAAAGCTATTAGACACACGCACATACTAACTCATGGGTTCAACACACTTCCTTGAAGCATAATTAAGAAACTGGACGAGTTGAGTACATCTGAGATCGTGGTGAGTTTTGCTAGTACTCAAAAACGAAATTGAAAGTCATAAGTATTTTTATTGTTTCGATACTTTCTATTAAAGCCATAACTTCTCGTAGAATTTTTAGTTCTTACAAGTACATTTTTTTAATAAATTTTCCGCCTGATGCGCATGTGTCGTACGCAACTTAGTTAGAGTCGATTATAATCTACGCGTTTGATTTAGTTCGATTCTGGCTCACAACTTGCCTAGTGAAGGGAATATCTAGTACGTGTTTAGTTGGGAATCTCGCTCTGAATATTTACACTCGTTTCTAGTTCTTCGTGTGTTTTGTTCGAAATGAAGTATTTTACGTATATTATTTATGATATGTGCAACACTAATTTATAGGCGATTATTTTTACCATGGTATGTTTATTTTACAGACACCGATTTTATTAAGAAGTTCAATGAAACTCTTTTTCAAAACCCCTCGTGAACGAATAAACTTTACACCTTCTCTTGCCTGTTCTCGTTTCAATTACTCGAGCAGTCGTGCAACGTGAAATAGTCTATAAGCTTTCACTAAAAGCACGCTCCATTAAACGCTTGACCTTGACTGAGTCGCCGTAAATTTTTGCCAGATCCCTCTTAAAAATGTTAAGTAGACATTATAAATCTAATTTGCGCTATTTAACTCCTGACGAACCTAATTCTATACTATTTTCGATCTGCATTCATTAAGGTGCAGCCATTGTATTTCGGCAAGTTTTACAAAGCTATGGCACTTCCATGACATACTACTTCCGATACAAGAGTTAACTTTGTGCACAAATATTTCAGGGTTGCGAAGGTGGCCGACGTTGCGTCTCTGTCGTCCGCCCCAGTTTGGTTGTCTCCACGACTTTGGCTCTGCGGTCGCCTTCGCTGGAATCTACATAGCGGTACAGAAGAAGAGTTCAAGCGTCCTGGGACTGACGATGGAGAGAGCGAATATTTTAAGCTGGTACCGTGGAAGAGTGCATTATGCTTTTGGCGTGGTCGAATGCATGGTGATGATGACGTGGAAGAGTGCATGATGCTTTTGGCGTGGTCGAATGCATGGTGATGATGACGTGGAAGAATGCATGATGCTTTTGGCGTGGTCGAATGCATGGTGATGATGACGTGGAAGAATGCATGGTGCTTTTGGCGTGGTAGAATGCATGGTGATGGAACGTAGAAAAATGCATGGTGCTGGTGACGTGGTGGAATGCATGGTGCTGGTGACGTGGTGGAGTGCATGGTGCTGGTGACATAGGAAAATGTTCGCTTCTGGTTAATATGAGAGCGCGCATCACGCCGGTGAACGCTAGTAAATAGTGAGCGCATGTTATTGAGGGACGATGTGGCTTACTTTAGAAGTGATTTTTCCCTTTGTATTGTAGCTAAAGATCAACTTGAATACTGTAAATTCGTTACGAAGTGGAAAGTTTTCCTGGTTTCGGAAGCTTTGTATTGTTTTCAAATTACATTGTTGTGTCACTGATTGCGTATTCTTTTGTTTTCCTATTACCTTTGCTGAACAATAATTAAGCTATGCTTGTGGTGTAGGCTCGATGTAGGCTTTATTGTGCCGGGATTGTCAATAATAATTCGAATATAACGGAACATAACATAACAGGATGGACGTAACAAAGAATTCATGGATAACAAGATTGATCTGCCGGAGTATTAGAATTATTTTAAAATCTATTGAGGATAAATTGTAAATAATTGGCTTTATTAAGACCCGCCATCACAAGCGCTGAACTATTAACAAGAGGACATCACGTTATTGAGACCGGAACTGCTCTACATCAAATGATTCTTTTCATATTTCAATTAGAAATTTAAAGTACTTGCCGTTTTGACCTCTGGCAGTAGAAATCCACATTCAGACTTTGGACTTGAAGATTGAATATCAAAAGAGGATACGAATACTATGAGGTAAGATACGAGGACTCGATACTAGGCTACACATTCCGTGGAGATATTCTACCAACCCGGTTCTGAGTCGTGGCCGAGATGAATTTTGCCACTCGTTTGGCGAAATATCCTGAACGACCGGGCCAAGACTATATACGAATACGTTTAGTAAAATATAATAGAAAACTCGAGGCAGGACTATAAATTAGTGCAGTGGAATATTCTATGCATTCAGGCGAAGAAAACTATTTCGTGTATTGAAAATTCTGATGACTACGTTGCATGAAGACGCGTTTCTCCGGTTAAGTATGACTGGCACTTAGCTTAAATCTTAACATTTGCTCGGCAAAGTATCCGAAGCTTAAAGGGTCAATTTTATGGACGACAGGCCACATCAGGCCTACGCTTCAGCGCCGATATCACTATATTATGTTATGTTAAATCCGTTCATTATTGAAGAAATTGTGAATGTTTCGGTTGATTAAAAAATAAGTTTATTGGTTTAAATTCAAAACTAATCGATGTAAAAATCTGTACGTATTGATGATAATTACTCACATTCCAAAATTCCAGCAAATCCGTTCAGTATTGTAGGAGTTATGAATGGTTTACGCGTTTGAGTCCGCAGGCGAGTTCGCAGGCGGGTCCGGAGAAGTGTCGATTCAGTACTTAAAAGTCCTGCGGATTTTCAAGCCTCGTTACTTTCACATCGCGGTCTGGAAAGGCTGTGTTGATTGTTGTTAATGTCTAATGATATATTTAAAATCTTTTATTAATTGATAATTAACATGCCTATTGGTAAGATTCCTGAGAGGTGAGTTTGATTCCATTAATTAAGTAAGTGCCTCCAGTCTACGCAGTTCTATTCTTTCAAAAATCATTAGGTACAACGAAGTTGTAAAGTAATGAACTTATACGAGTACCTATAGCTATAACGTATAAGCTGTTAGCTGTATATTGCAGGTTCTAAAATAGTAGAAAGCTTTAATCATGTCATATAAGTTAGATATATTCCATGGTCTGGCCTAGAATATTATCTAGTAAATGTACCTTTCTTGGTTTTCAAGATGGGACTCAAGCAGCAAGCTTTCCCACAATTTATAGAGAACAGAACTGCAATGTTCCTGCCAATGAAACCTCTTATCTAATTGTTTATTAAAGTGGACAATTAGGCAGCTAGATTCTAAATGTTTTATTTTATGATTGAGCCATAATACCGTATACTTTGTGCTTGCAAAATTGTAAATTCAATGAAATCATATGATTTTAGGACTGCAATATGAATATTCTAGAATTTCTAGTACTAAATGTGAAATTTGTATCTTGGAGATTAGGAGAAAAATGAGAAACCTCTTCATTAGAAAACCCCTTGGCCTCAGGGGGGGACTTCTGACACAAGTCTGTGCTTGTCAGAACTCAGTAGTCCTATGACTATGAGATTGTGCGCTTGTATGGGGATTTCTCCTGAACCTGAGCACCCCCCTCTGAGCTTGCGGTGTCTGACTGCAGGTCTCGATTGTGGGGTTAAGTAGTTATGCAGGTAGGAACCGTAGGATTCCTTGCATTTCCCTTCTCTGTCTCTCTTGTGCGGGCAGCTCTATCTCTCTTGTTCAAGTGTCTTCATTTTTGTTGCTTTTCACCTGTCCCTCATCGTCACTTTGTCTCTTTGAGATACTAATGCTGCTTCTTTCAAGCCAGGCTTAGCCAGCTTCAGGAGCCTAGGACTTAGGAGGGCTGGACATCTGAGACCTCTTGCCCCTTGCCTGCAACTTCAAGTTGCAGGCACGCCACACGGGCCGGGCTGCAAGGATAGCTTACAGCAATAGAATAATTTACTGTATGTAAAATAGAATAATAATGCATGTGAATCCAAGATTGGAACTCTTTTCTCATTGCAGAAGTGTCATGGCCCCAAAGTTACAAATTTTCAATACACTTGAGATCTTGCAGCCACATCATGGCCTATTATTAAATTTTAGATGGGACATATTTCATTTGTTGGGAATCTTGCAGTTCCAAAATGTCAGGGAAGCTCTAGTTGTGGCTTGGATTTGTAGCAAAAAAAAATTTGCAGTATTAAAAAATTTTACTTACATAAAAATTGCATGCAGGTGTTGGCTTACAAATGTCAAATGTGATTGACAGAATTTGTGTAGCTCATTACATAAAAAAATGGTGGCCATTTCTGCATGACGGGGTAATAAGGGCACGGTGACTGGGCACTTCCCTGGATAAGGGACATCCCTAAAAATACATTTACAGTAAAACCTTTGTTAGCAAAGGCTCCAGTTAACAAAAAAAATCAATTAACCAGGAAGAAATTTGATTACATTTGCTTTGCTTAGCAAAAAAAAATGTCACTAAACAAAATACTGATGCATCATTGGTCATCACAATTCACAAACTGTGCATAGAATGTCATAGATAATTGTGCACCGGGCAACATAGTATGAAAAGTAATTAACCTAAAGTATGATTTTTCTCAAAAAAATATGATGGTTGTCACAAAAATGTTCCATTCTGATTCATGTATGTTTTTTACAACTTATTTTTTGTTATAGTGAATTCACTCGACTCAATTAAAATGGTGCAAAATTACAAGCTATCCTGTAAGCTTACAGATAGAGAAGAAAGGCTATATGGCTGCTGAAATGTATAAATATCACATTAATAATATAATAATGTATGGATATGGTAATATATCAATAAAGAAAAAATGAGTAAAATTCAAAGAAAATATCATTAATTCTACATCTACCTCATCTACAAAGGAAGAAGAGGACTTCAGAGTACCTACTGTTAGTAATGGATGGGTACACTCAGCATGCTTCAAATGTTTTAAAATTGAGTTTTGTTTCAAGTGTTCCCTTATTACCCTGTTCCCAGGGTTAGTTCAGGAAGCTTTTATTTTGCGTCTGGCACCTTACAAATAGCATATGGAATTTTTTCAGAGCTGCCATAAAGTAGCCCCTGCAAATACCTTAAAAAAGAGCCCAAACTCATTTATGAAATGTTTCATGGTAAGAAGTTATTTAGGAAAAATGTTCACAACCGTCCCTTATTACCCTGTTTGACGGTATATAGATACACTTATATGTATATATTAATAGTAGCCTTAATATATTGTCAAGTATTAGAATAAAAATGTGATTCTGTTCTCTATAAAATTTGTATTTCCTTTTAGGTATCACTCACCCAAGAAGATATTTTGGGTATTATTCCCAAATTTATTCATGTCCCTCTTAAAATGTAATCACCTGATCATTAAAATGTAATCATTTCATTCTGATTGAGAAGAACTAATTTTCATGGTTCACAATGAATGATATTCTAGCAGTAGTACCTACCGGTACTTGATAAATATGTAAAAATACATTTATTCTTATTTTGAAGAACCACCCTGGTTATAAATGCCTTCATGAAAGAGCAGGAATATTAAGAGCTACATACATACATAATATTACTGTTATTTAATATTTTTTACAATTTGACTCTTACAAAAAATTCATAATATAAATACTAATTTCTTAAGTGCTAATATTTTGAGCATAAATGAAAATTGTGAAATGAAAACAATATTACCATGAGAAGCATGTCTTATGTTAGTGAATTTATTTTTAATAATGGTCGAATAATATATTCCGTAAAATGGGGTAACTTAGACCGGTGGGGTAACTTAGACCACTTTTCGTTTTTTTAACAAAAACCCCCACAACTCAAAAACTATTTGACATAGAAGAACTCTTCTAGTTACATATGCAAATGACAAAGTTTAGGAAAGTGTCATAGTTTGCAAATGGGGGGCGCTGCCCCCAAATGGGGTAACTTAGACCACCTAATGTCAGCCCTGACGGGGTAACATAGACCGGCTTGGAAGTTAATATAAAATTACCATATATAACATATTTTATGTTTGACAGCCTATTTACGTTTTTTCTTTAGGTTTCAGACTCTACAGAGTCTTATATATGGTAATTTAACTTAATTTCCAGGCCGGTCTATGTTAACCCTGTCTGGGCTGCCAGTAGGTGGTCAGAGTTCTCCCGTTTGGGGGAACTTAGACCACCTGGGGGGCGGGACCCCCATTTGCAAACTATGACACTTTCCTCAAGTTTGTCATTTGCATATGTAACTAGAAGAGTTCTACTACAATGCACCAAAACCTGGAGTTATTTGGAGTTATTTTACCAAAAAATAAAATTGATTTTACCACCCGGTCTAAGTTACCCCAAGAGCTTGGGTAACAAAGACCATTACTTTTTTTAAAATTACATAAAGACTATAAGAGGCAGGAGCCAGCAATTTATGGTGAGTGAAGCTAGAGTATAGACCTGTATTTTGCATGTTTCAATTCAAGTTTAATTTAGCTAGTAAAAAAATGGCATCATTTATAAAAAAAGTGGTCTAAGTTACGGTTTATTATAACAGTACTTTGCCAAACAATTTAAATTGAACTTTGTGTGTCAATATTGTTTTTCTGTAAATATAACCATTGTTGGAATTAACTTAAAGTTCTGATCCAATTGAAGTTCAATAAATTTCCAAGAAGCATTTTAATGATTGGCATCTCAAATTAAATATAAAAATTGGTCTGTTGTATTTTTCTAGCAATTAATTTTGCATGGAGTTCATGTAAGAAAATTAAATGAATATTGCAATTTTCATCAGTACAAATATGATTCCTACACAAATCATAATTTTACTACAAGAAAATTATTTATTCAACATTTTGTGTAGACTTTGTCTAATACGTACCATAAAATGGGGTAACTTAGACCACGTTTTTAAAAATGATGCCATTTTTTTACTAGCTGGGCTTCTTCTTGGGCTTCATATTCAAGAGAATTTCTAATCAAAATTTAGAAATGAGCTTTTTAAGCTTCTTGAGCTTTATTTGGGGGGAATTGTCATGAAAGTGTAACTGTCTTGTATCCATTTAAATTGTTGAGTAAAACAGTGATGAATTTATATCTGAAGATATTTATGTATTAATGCACATAAATGAGAACCTAATGTTTACTGCAGGTGGCTGGACTACAGCAACATGGGGCGCCGGATCCCTGGCACACGCTTCATCTGCTTTAAAGTCCCTCTTGACCAAGTCAGTAACTTTTGTATTGATACTAATCTATATAATGTAATTCCTTGATAGGAATGGTGCAGTTAATGTTCAAAGTGAACTATATTGTTGATTTCATCATATAAATGTAGCACCAAGATATGATGAAAATCTGAAGTAATTTTAACTCAAAACTTGGGATATAAAACATATTTTACTGAAAATACTTTTAACATTGATGATTGAGAGGTCTAACCATCCTGAATAACACAGAGCTAAGTTCGATCCAAATATTATATAATCGCTGAGTTTGTATATATATTCATTAATGTCTCACAACGAGCTTTATAATGGTTATATATTTTTCTTTCAATGCTAAACACCATTAGGCAGTCTGATAACTGGGAGCAGTTTTAATGAAGAACTTCATCCCAACCATGTGACTAGAAATTTTTTACCCGACTTGGGCCTCGAGCTAATTAAAAAAATTGTGCATTTGCGACCAAGACGTCTATGTATAGACACTGGTAAGATAATTAATTTTGGGATATTCTACTGAAATTATTCTCTATCAGAAATATCTTTATGAATCGTTTTGATTTGACCCAGCTATGAAGCATTTCGTTTATGTGGTTCTCTAAGTAAGTTGGCTTTGTATGATATTTTATTATGCGTGTTTGTATTTGTATAAACACAGAATGTAATGTTTATTTATATTCTAATGGCTCCAGCATTATGCGGCTGAATGACGAATGTTAAAGGATTTTGCGAATAATATATAGGTAAGTTGCCGTGTGATGTCAATATCAGTACGATCGCCGTGTGACGACAACATCATTACGATCACCGTGTGACGTCAAAACTACGATCGCCGTGTGACGTCAATATCATTATGATCGACGTATGACGTCAATATCATTACGATCGACGTATGACGTCAATATCATTACGATCGCCGTGTAACGTCAATATCATTACGATCGCCGTGTGACGACAATATCATTACGATCACCGCGTGACGTCAAAACTACGATCGCCGTGTGACGTCAAAACTACAATCGCCGTGTGACGTCAATATCATTACGATCACCGTGTGACGGCAATATATATTGAAGGTCAAGTTAATAAAGCCAATAAACGACTTGGACTGATCAGACGCTCTTTCGAGTTCCTAGATGCAGGAACGATGAAGCAGTTGTTTGTTGCTGTCGTGCGCCCGAACCTAGAGCTGTCTCTTATACACATCTAGATGTGTATAAGAGACAGCAGAAATTTAGTAGAGAGTGTTCAAAGACGCGCAACAAGAATAGTTCCGGGCTTGAAAGGCAAGTCCTANCATTACGGTTGCCGTGTGACCTCGGCAGTCGTGTTCACCGTCAGGAGCAGGTGGAAAATGCCTATTGAAGTCCGTTTGTTTACTCTCGGTATTTGCTCTACTCCAGCTTTAGTTTGAAATTTTCAGCAGCGTTCGGGTTATTTTAAACTCGTTGTCGAGTCGCTTCTTTGAGGTTATCGTCCGGGATAGAACACGTCTTTTTTTACATTTTCTATCCATGCGAATGAATCGAAAGTATAATTTTGCCGGTATTTAGGCAAACATTTTTGAGCTTGAACAGTTTTTGTCTTAATAAATGTTGAGAAATCGTTACATTAATGTCTATAATTCGCGTTGAAATTATTGTTTAGTTTATATGTTAATAATAAAATCGAAACCTAGATATCATTCATCCGATCACATAATGTTCTGCTTCATCATACAATATTTGCGTGCACACGTCGTTCTACTTTATATGTAATATTGACTGTATTCCCTAAATTCTAACTTTTATCTTATCTCATTTACTATGTATATGTTCCAGCCACGCTATCGTAGACCACGTGCTCGTTGTTATGTGTGCTACCAGTTATTGCGTGCGGCGGTTGCCTCCTGAGCGCCAATGTTTATTCAAACTCGAGGTGAAGTGTGCGAGTAAATAATGATGTTAAGTCTGATCGATACTTACTAGTCATGCTGTAGGGGAGGGGACATGCTCCACTTTAGAGGCAGACTCACACAGAACAGCAGCTTACTATTCTTGCTAAATACGGCCGAGAAATACGCACGCATGCGAGAGCAATAAAACATGTAAACCATCGTTAAAAGTAGTAAAAAAATATTAGTGGTGAATTTATAACTATAGGTACCTTCTATAATGAAAATATTCAATGAAATTCCTGCGACTGCCACCAAAGCGTGTACGATGTTTACGTGGTTTTGTTGGTCACAGGCAGCCTAGCGACCATTAATATCAATGTTGGCGTAGGTGTGGCGTGTTGTTGGGAGGCAGGCGTGAGTTGTTACACTCCTGCTAGAGGGTTAAGTGTCAGGGAGCTGACGAGGGCTTGGCCTCGAGTAATATGATTTATATATGCCTAAAATATTACAAAAGTATCAAATCTGTGACTAAAGCGTTAATAATACTTTTTTAGTATTGTTGTCTGCGTACAAAAGTATTAAGTCTGTGACTAAAGCGTTAGCCTAATACTTTCTTTGTATTGTTGTCTGCGAGAAGTATTGCGAAAGTATCATGTCTGTGGTTCAAGATTTGATACTTTCGTAGTAGTGATGGCTGCCTAAAGTATTAAGTTAGACCCAGACATAATACTTTGGAAATATTGATATTTGCCTAGAGTATTGCGAAAGTAATAATCTGTGTCTTGAGACTTGATACTTGATAGTAGTGATGTCAGCCTTAATCATTACGTCTGCGACTCTTGTAACCTTGTCTCAGTAACTAGTGGGTAACTCAAAGTAACTAGTTGAATATTGTGGCCTGTAAGGACGTGTTTTGTGTCTTTTTTTGTTCAATATTATGGTATGGAAAACAAATTGAATATTTTTCCAATTCCACGAACGCTGAATTGATAAGTTCGATACAAGTCATATCGTACATTAACGACATTGGACGCGTGTAACGTGACAATTCAATCATGGGTCGGCAACGTGGTCGATATTTAGGGGATTTATCCCTGGGGGTCGAGGATAGAATTCAAGGGGTCGAAAAACCTATTCGGGGTCAGACGGGGGTTGATTAAGGGGAGCAGTTGGAGTTCATACAGGTGGATGCGATCTTTAATTAATTTCTTATTTAGTTCAAATCAGCGAAAACTGCCTTCTTCTAATATAGACAAGCATTTTGTAAGGTATAAACTACTACAAGGTTTAGGTTATACCATTTCCTTTAAAATTAGGTCATCGGGAAAGACAGAAATGTTTCAATATTTCTACACCTATTTGTATGTGTGTTCATGGTTAGGGTCGATGTCAGAACACATATTCTATGTGCAGTCTTAGGGTCTGCAAGACCCTTAATACATCCCTCTGTTGAATAAATAAAGTTTGCCAACCCTTGCAGCCTAAAGGTCGACTGGACCCTCAATTCATCCCTCTTACCCTCACCCCGCTCTCTGTGAGGGTTGTCGACGCAGTGGCTGGTCATCATCCGTCACTTGAACTCGACTGCTGTGCTCCGCTGCTGCTCGTTACGTGCTTCAAATATTTCTGCATTGCGTGCAAATATTACTGCATTACGTGCAAATATTACTGCATTACGTGCAAATATTGCTGCGTTACATGGAAATATTGCTCCATTAAGCGGAAATATTACTGCATTTACAACCCATCAGGCAAATGTTGAATTAACGTTAATCCAACCAAACGACATTTAATTGAACGTTTATCCAACCAAACGGCGTTTAACTTAACGTTGACGGAACGATACATGTCTGATGGATTTTTTTATTCGTTCCGGCTCTAAACTAATGATATCACGACTTGAAATTTGTAATCAATACAAAAATATATGGCTCCAGCATCCACATTATAGAGCATAACAGTTAAGTTGTTTATTTGCCGCGGAAAAGACAATTTCACCTATGCAATTGAGGCAGTTTTGTCATTACAATCATAATTGCAGCAGTACACTAAGTTCACTTTTGAATTTAAGCCAGTTTCATCAGCGCCGTTACTTTAATTGATAATGCAGTACTGACAGTTTCACCATCATCATAGTAATATTTTATATACTATACTGTTCTCTACGGCATTAAGGAAATTCGGTAGAGCGCTGGTACTTCAACCCATAATTTAGTGATAGCAGTTTCTTTGACGCAGTAATGGCTGCTTCAGTGATAAAGCAATAGTGAACTTGAAGCATTTTTGGAAGTGAAAATTTCAGTATCTTGCGATGACGGCAGTTTCATTAGCACAGTAATATCAGTTTGAGTTGCGCAACCGAAACCGTATTCTTTAGTTACTACGGTACCTTATGTGGCATCTGACGTTGAATCAACCATGATTCAACGTTTATTCGTTGGTTTTACGTCGCTTAAACGTTGTTTTACCGTTATTTGCTTCTAAGGGCCCATTGCTAAGTAATAAATCTTCCCTAATTCAGCACGAACATTCAGCAAACTCCCAACTAACTAGTCTGATGTTAGTTTTAAATACCTACTAACTTACTTCTAAGTGATTAGTTTGATGTTAGTTTATCCAGGAAGACCGCGCCATCGTGTCCTCCTTTTAATATACAGTCCATGCCCCGCATTCCATTGTTGTGCGTACACAGAGTGTACATCGATGTATACTGTACACACTTGTAATTACCGGCCCAACGCCCCCCGCCGTTAGGGTCATTGGGCTCCCAGTATTGCGCCCTGCGACTTGTGTTCCAGCCGCGGCGCGCTGCTCACTTTACTTTATGGTTGGGTGTACCCTCAGGGCCTTGGGACCTGGCACGGGGCCCTAGCCATTTTTTGAGTTCTATTGACATAATTTTTTAACGCAGGGCATTGAGGGCATAATTTTTTGAGTTCTTTAGCCGCAGCAGACTTACGAAAGGAGTCCTAGTCTGGGCACCATTTTTTGAGTTCTGTAGCCATAGCAGACTTGCGAAAATACATTTTTTTGATAACTGCGACCACTTATGAAGCTGAAGACTTTTGGCTACGGCAGACTTAGGAACCTAGATGTCTTAGGTCAATGTGGCCTTATATAAAGCTAAAGATCTTTGACAGTTCGATCTGATGACGCTGATGTTCTTTGGTATTTTTTTGGTTCGATCTTAGAAGAGAGTTCTTTGGTTCGATCTGATGACGATGCGATGCATGATATGGCAGTGGAGCTATCCACTGCCACCCTTATGAAGCTCCAGTTTTATGCCACTATACAGGCATATCTAGCACTCGTATATCTACGATTCTTTGGCCAGCCCTGGCTTTTAAATGTTTTTTCTTCCGAAACTGTACTACATTTTGGGGAGATTTTTACAGCTGAGGAAGAGTTTTATCTTAGTCCCTGGGCGTGTCTATCCTAAGAGAGTCTAGTTACTTTTGATTGTTTTACGGAATTTGGTTCTCCTAATTTTGATACCAGATGAGATATTTCCCGGCATTGATTAATTCCGAGCATCACCTTAGCTTACCGTAACCTTACCTAGTGTAAAAAGTTAAATTCCATAAATATAAATTCCTTTAATCCACTGCCTCTCGTTTGTGGAATACGATAGAATGCAAGTTCCATGTGCATATATAAAGATCTTTCGTATGATATGTTTTATGACTTATATTAGTCTTCAGTCATTAAAGTAAAGACTTGAAGCAGGCGTAGCGTATGTAAGACAGGCGCCATCTGAGCTGCCGCCCGGGGAGCGTCATATTAGCATGAGGAGAGGCGCGTGTGAAGAGCGACTCACCGCAACCATTTGCTGCTAATTGCCTTCCATACGACTTTGCCTTCACCGAAACCGTCCAGCATTACTTATTAGGAATGTTTTAGCGGGAATAGGGACTAGGTCAAGCATCTGTCATTAAAAAACCTGTGCGTTAATACGTTAATACCATTAATTCTTCACGAGGAAAATTTTAGCGGTTACAGGAATTCGACCAAGCATTACTCAGTAGGAACAATTGAGCTGTAATACGGAAACCATCGAGGACTCCTCATTGGAAACCTGTTAGCGGTAATACGGCTGCTATCATTCATTATTAATCAAGTGAACCTATATGCGCGAAGACGAATGCAATGAAACGGGAATCGTTCAAAACCGATGTGCAAATAAGTAAAAAAAATTTTTGTAACCTTAGACTGTTATAATTATATATTCGATAAAAACTGAACATTATAAAACCTTATGTTATCACGACTTTGGAACATGGTCATGCCATACACGGCCAGTTAACGTCAGTTTGGAGAACAATAGGTATTTCAGTTTCATATTTTAGTTTAAACTCAGGGACTTCAAGTTACAGAGAGATTAATTATAGCCACACACTTTCACAATCTTCATAGCAATGACAATAAATATTTGTGTTCATGTAGATAGCTTGTCTATTTCTTATCGCTCAGGTATTCGGTTATTGTTTACGTTCTGTTCTACTGGGAAAATAAGACGACGTTACATAACATTTACAATGACCTCTTCTTAAAGCTGTACGATTTCTTTTACTTTAAAAGCTTTAGAGCTGTACGATAAAGCTTTTCTCTTTTCACTAGTACGTGTTCTTGCGTTCTTCTTGTGCGTCTAGGCTTACGCTGAAATTGTTTGGCATGATACCGCATTTAATTTCTATTACGAATGCTAAAAGAAAGTTGATGTTTGTATGTTATCGTGCCTGGCTGTTGCTGCTGCCCTCTACTGTCTCATTGAAAGGATCACTCAGAAAAATATGTGAAACTTTTTACTAATAGCGATTCACTTTTTGCCAGTTTGTATGCCATCCTGATACAGTTTGGCTGGGCAGAAAAACGTATTAGTGCTAGATTCATTCTCTGACTGTGCTGTGGATATTAAAGTGTAACACTCAAAACCTTCAACTGAAGTTTTACTTTTACATAGGCTAATTGCAGGATTGGAATTTTCCTACTTGTTTCTGAAATCTTGTGGCTCTGGCAATTGGCATGACAAATTTTCAATAGATTTGGAAACTCACAGTCTGATTGTGCAGTGTGCACTTTTGTTAACAATTCGATAGCAGGTAATTCATCTGGCAGGAATGTAGTGGTTCTGGAAATGGTGGGAAAGCTCTAGTCAAGGCCTTAGAGGGAGATGTTTTTGTCTCTTGCAAAATTGCAACCCAGTCTGAGTCTGGAATGTTTTTGCAGAATTTTCATGAATTGCAGTTACGAGTTAGAAAGGGCTGTTCTAACCTGGTAAGTTTATATATTATCTTGGGCTGAAATGCTGTCATTTTCCCTAATTTTTATGCATGGATATTGACATGACATCTAGAATTGTGCAAAATTATCTGTTAGAATCCTTTTTTTTTATTATTTACATATATACGGGTAGAATGAGAGGAGGGAAGTGGGAAGAAAAATGTTTTATGTGTGATTGGGATGAGAAAGAAACTGTCAAGCACTTGTTGATGGAATGTGGGGCGTATGAGAGAGAGAGCTTCACCATCAGTCTATGATGGAGGTGATTCTGAATGAGGGAGGTGAGATTAACGAAGTAGGGTATGAGACAAGAGAACAAGCAAAGAGTTGATGGCAATGATTGTGGGACTGTTGCAGGGAGAAACTGCGGCTATGTTTGAGAGTGTGAAGAGATATTTGGAAAATGTGTGGATGATAAGGGAGAGGAGGAGGGTAATAAGAGTGAGGTCTTGAGGTGTGGAAGGTTGAGAGAGGGCTGAGAGGGGAGGGTGGGAAGACAAAGGTGACCGTGCCAAATGTTTTAGTACCGTAAAAGGGGGTTAATTAGACTCCTGGGGAAACTTAGACCACTTTTAGTTTTTTTAACTAAAACCCCCAAAACTCAAAAACTATTTGACATAGAAAAATTTTGTCAATGGGCTTTAAAGGCCTAATACTGAGGCTACGTAACACAATAGAAAGCTAAAAAAATTATGCATATCTAATAGGTTACCAAAATTATGCATAAAAATGTGACCCACAAAAAAGAGCTATTATTTAAAGCCTGTTGTAGAACCCCCTCCAATTTTTTTATTTTTTGGTAAAATAACTCCAGGTTTTGGTGCATTGTAGTAGAATTCTTCTAGATACATATGCAAATGACAAATTTAAGGAAAGTGTCATAGTTTGCAAATGGGGGCACCACCTCCCCGAATGGGGGAACTTGGACCACCTAATGTCAGCCCTGATGGGGTAACATAGACCGGCTTGGAAATTAATTTAAAATAGGAATGAGAGAAGGGAAGTGGGAAGAAAATTGTTTTATGTGTGATGGGGATGAGAAAGAAACTGTCGAGCACTTGTTGATGGAATGTGGGGCGTATGAGAGAGAGCATCACCATCAGTCTATGATGGAGGTGATTCTGAATGAGGGAGGTGACTGGTGAGATTAACGAAGTAGGGTATGAGACAAGAAAACAAGCAAAGAGTGGATGGCAATGATTGTGGGTCTGTTGCAGGGAGCAACTGCAGCTACGTTTGAGAGTGTGAAGAGATAATTGGAAAACGTGTGGAGGATGAGGGAGAGGAGGAGGATGATAAGAGTGGGGTCTTGAGGTGTGGAGGGTTGAGAGAGGGGAGGGTGTCAGGGTGGGAAGACAAAGGTGACCATGCCAAATGTTTTAGTGTGTTGTTTCTGTTTTTTAGGATGTTGCATAACAAAATGTTTTGGTTTTTTAGATTATGCTGTGAATACATTAATTGAACTTTTTGCTTAACATACAAGTGTGAATTTTTAATTTTTTTGATGTTAATAAAAGAGCTTTTATGCAGCTTGTATGACCGGTTTAAAGATTGTGACCAGAGGTCAGCACGCACCCAATTCCAAATCCAACATCTCAGGTGGCTCAAATGTCAGGCATGGAACAGGATTAAAATTTCATTACTTGTTCCTGAAATATTTCACTACTTTTACAATCCAATCAATTCATAGTGTCAATGCAGACACTTTTTTAGACTCTTTCTCATGTTCATTTTGAGTCCTATAAGTAGACCAAGACCAGTAAAGTGTCATTGGACACAGATACCAGCAGTCAGCACTTTCATACAAAAGAAATTTGTTCAAATCATGATTAGATGAGGAAATTGAAAATGAACTAATTCTAAAAAATCTGTGGTTTGTCATTGAGCCAATTGCCAACTGTCTAACATAATGAATTTTCTTTGCTTTTGGAATCTTGCAGTCCAATCAAGCACTTTTGTTAGTAATAAGATAGAGAAGATAATTTAAATATTTAGCAGGAATCTTGCAGCTTCAAAAATGGTAGAAAGCTCTAATTATGTCTTATAAGTTAGGTATATTCCATGTCCTGGCCTAGAATGTATCTACCTTTCATGGTTTTCAAGCTGGGACTCATGCTTACCCACAATTTATTGAGACCAGAACTGCAAAGTTCTTGCTGAATGAAACCTCTTATCTAATTGTTAATAAATGTGCACAATTGGGCAGCTAGATTCCAAATGTATTTTTTTTTATTGAGCCAAAATACCTTATACTTTGGGCTTGCAAAATTGGAAATTCAATGAAATCAATTGATTTTGGGACTGCAATGTTCTAGTAAGTGTGAAATTTGTATTTTGGAAATTAAGAGAAACCTCTTCATTAGAAATCAACCAGGATTGCTTAAAAGGGATTTGAGAGGCAATTAGGTAAAGCCAAAGTTGCACTGTAAATCTTGTGTCATTAGCGACAGGCTTATACTAGCATGGAATATACGTATTTACCTTTCCAGCCACAACTAGAGCCTTCCTGCCATTTGGGAACTGCATAATTCCTGATAGTTGAATTATTTCCCATCTAAATTTTAATAAAAGGTTATGATGTGGCTGCAAGATCTCAAATATATTGAAGATTTGTAACTCTGGGACCATGAGACTTCTACAATGAGACAGAAAGTTCCAATGCTGGGTTTACATGCATTGTTATTCTATTTTACTTACAATAAATTATTCTATTGCTGTAAGGTATCCTTGTGTTGCTCCACATCATAGCTTGGTAGGTTATCTTACACTATGTGGTTAATCTGATGTATTGAAATGTTTTTGCTAACATATTTTTGATTCAGTTCACAGCATTCCAGTGTAATCCAGTGCTCCCTGTTAATTGTTGCTTGGTTGACATCAATAACCAAACACAACCTGTTAACAAAGCTGGTGACCAATCTTCTCATGGCTGATAATGATATCATTTGTGCACATGGCATTAAAATGGAATATTATGTAATATTTTAATTTTTGTTATATATTCTTGAATATTCTTTGGCACATATATCTAGATACACTTATATGTATGGTATTGGTATTGATAGTAGCCTGAATATATTGCAAACTATTGTAATAAAAATGTGATTCTGATCTATATAAATTATTTACTTTTAGGTATCAATCGCCAGAGAAAATCTTTTGGGTTATTATCCCCAACATTATTCATGTCCCCCTCAAAATGTAAACATTGCCTTACCTATTTCATTCTGATTAAGAAGAAGCAATTTTCATAGTGCACAATGAATGATACAAGATCTTGCTAAAATCTTGCAAGATCTTGCTAAAATCTTGCAAGATCTTGCTAAATCTTGCAAGATCTTATTCAATGTTATTCAATATTACTCATTATTAGTCAATGATTTTCAATATTATTCAATAGGATATTCTAGCAGTAGTAGGTACCTACTTAACAAATGTGTAGAAATACATTTATTCTGATTTTGAAGAACCGCACTTGGTATAAATACCTTCATGAAACATAGCAGGAATACTAGGAGCTACATACATAATATAACTTATTTAATATTTTTTTACAATTTGACTCTAACAAAAATTAATAATATAGTATAAATACCTATTTTTAAGTGATAATATTCTGAGCATAAATGAAAATTGTGAAATGAAAACTGCATTAACCATGAAAAGC
>NW_025946415.1:0-12604 GCF_000764305.2 Hyalella azteca
TGCTTTTCGCTTTAATCATAAATCTGCCCGACACACGTTTTTTTAGGGCGAACCATAATTTATTTTCTACTTTTTAGTCCACAAGAAAAACGTGTTTTTTAAGTATTTTATCTACTTCTGCTTCCTGAATAGTTCATACAGAGATATTGACACGTCCATGAGTTTTCGATATTTATAGCCAAGCTTTCCCAACCATCGGAGGCGATTGCCGTGTGAAATACTTATATCAAACTGCTCGGATAAAACAGTTTTGAGGGATGTTTTGATCTCTTAACATATTTGCTTAGTCCGATGTTTTTCGTAGAAACGATCCAGAAAATGTCCAAACACAATTTTAGTTCTCAAGAAACTGTTTTTTTCTGATTTTACTGCGCTCTTTGCTTTGGATAAAAATTTGAGTAGTTCATCATAATCATCACGCATATCATCAGGTTGATCAGGAGGTGGTATTTTATTCTCAATCTTGTTCTTCATTAACCATGCGTTCGTTTCTTCCGGCTTTACTATATTTCTTCGTTTCACTCTTTTCTCTACCTTGAAAAGATTTTTCGTGTACAGTTTAAGTGGTTCGGGAATTCCAATTGCATTTTTGACGATCCAATCTTGCATTTCTTCATATTTTTCCTTATTCGATAGAGCTTCATCAATCACACACTCAATGATCTTCAGTTCTTCCTTAGCTTTTTTCAACGTATCAATTTGTTGCTTTGATAGCGCGCTCATTATGTACTTATTCTTCCGTACGAGATCAATAAGTAAGGATCACCTTCTGAAATATCCTCACTCGACGGAAGTTCAGTGCTTAATGTATTACAGATCAACTTCGCGGTCGAGGGCAAATACAGCATGTTCACTCTCGATATTAGCGCGATGATCTTACCTCTGCCAGACCGGTCCTAGATCTGGAGCGAGTTTTTGTGGAGGATAATTTAAGAGTGCGTTCAGCTACCAGACGATGTGCACCATGAAAAAAAACTGACTCAAGGTTTCAAGCTGATTTGACTCAAATGACTCCAGCCTGGTAAATGACTCGAATGACTCAATCGGGGTAAATGATCGTTAAGTCGTGATTCGGGAGTAATTGGTTAATTTTGTTGGGTAGGATTCATGATCGGTACCCTGTTAAGCTGTTTACGCAGATTCGGGGGTAATTTTTCGTAATTATATTGAAGGATTAGGGGTAATTAGTTAATTTTGTTGGGTAAGATTTGAGGGTAATTGTTCGTAATAATATTGAAGGATCAGGGGTAATTGGTTAACTTTGTTGGGCAAGATTTAAGGTAATTGTTCGTAATAATATTGAAGGATCTGGGGTAATTGGTTAACTTTGTTGGGCAAGATTTAAGGTAAATGTTCGTAATAATATTGAAGGATCAGGGGTAATTGGTTAACTTTGTTGGGTCCAGGACCGTCTCGAGAACCTTGTCCAACACACTTTCAACCTCTGTCTAACCTACTTGGTGGAAACACTCATGCATCCTCTATTCCAAAAGCTAACTTTTTAGGTACAGCCATTGGCACTTCTTCAGATTCTCGCGAGTATCAAATTTGTGGACCACTGAACACAAAAGTAATGTATGACACACTGTATGAATGCTATCAGCAGCTTCAAAATTTGAGATGTGAAGCAAAAGAAAAATTTGGCAAATGAGAACAAACAACTTTTGGAAGAAATCCACTTGCTTAAAGCAGAAGAAAAGAAAAATAATAAGTCCATTTATGTCACTAAACGCCACTTAAACGCTTTATGTCACTAAACGGCTGGGGCTGTGTAGTCGGGGTTTCCCTGGTAGATTCAATAATGACAAACTGGACAGCCCGAGTGTTCAAACTAACGGGGCCCGACGGGAACGCGGTGGGGGGCGACAGCTTAGGCTGCTGCGGCCCGCCGGGTCCTCGGAACATGCATGGGGAAGGCTACCCCATGATCCCGTCGGGGTAAAACAAACCGGGCCCGGGTAGTTACGGGTTAAAAGGCTTTGTATTCTCGGGGTAACATTTAAGGGCCGCCTTGGACTCGGGCTGTCGGTAGGAGGGGTATTTACATCTATCAATTGGTGTTCGCCCACCTAACAGCAGAGATGCTGCAGTAGGATACTGATCCCCGAGGGTCCTCCTTCCGGTTTGAGCCAGCCAGGATAGGGGGAGGGAGACCTCCCCTGAAAGGAGTACCTAAAGCCATGCGCTTGCCACTCTAAAAAAAACCTCATTCAGCCGATACTTCCTTGACGACCGGAACATCCCCTGCGACTCCAGTGATGGACGACGGTCTTTCGTTGATCACGATACTGGAGCCGTTTAGCCCGCGCCCTCTGGCAGGGCCGGGCAAAATAAGAATTCTAAACGAGGAACATGAAAACAAACGCAGCCAGCCCTAGAAGCCCGCAACTGAGATTACCCTCACTTATTCCGCGTCTCGTCGACGACGGGTGAGAGCCTAGCTGCCATTGACGTAGTTCTGGCTGACCGGCAACATGTCCTCTCTTTGGGCAGTGAGCCGAAAAATGTGCACGAGACCCGCGACGGAGCCCTCATTGTGGAAGTAAAAAGCAAAGCTCAGAGTGAATCCATACTAAACATAAAGTCATTAGCAGCGGTTCCTGTCACCGTCGAACGGCACGGTGCACTGAATGAAACAAAAGGAACCATCTACTACCGAAATGAGCCTAAGGATCCAGTCGAAAAACTAAAAGAGCATCTCAGCCGCTATAACGTTAAATCAATCTACCAAATGAAGAAGTTACATGGAGCCCTGGTGGACCTCCCGTTATATGTCTTGACATTCGCAACATGCAAGCTCCCAACAGAGATGAAGATCGGGTGCACCAACCCGAACGTCAACTACCATTCTTTCATCATTAGTGAAGAAGAGATCGAGGATATTGTGTTTCCTTGTCGGCAATCGTACCTGACTGAGCAAATTTCCGCAGCAAACTTCACAATTTGGGCTTCATTACTTGTGTCGCGGTAATCGACCTATAAGCTGTCAGGGCTTGTCCAACGGATTCCATGGGAGATTGAAGTCCCCTCCAATTATTAGGCTGGGGGCTGGGTCACCCAGTTCAGCCAACCTGGTCTCTATTTCCTTAAGAGTTTTGTTGAAATTGTCCGGTGGGCAAGCAGGCGGTATTTAGACTATGGCTACGCACAAGTCAAATTTTTTTATGCAGAGTAGCACATGTTTGACAAAGCCGTCA
This sequence comes from Hyalella azteca, assembly GCF_000764305.2. Taxonomy (NCBI): domain Eukaryota; kingdom Metazoa; phylum Arthropoda; class Malacostraca; order Amphipoda; family Hyalellidae; genus Hyalella; species Hyalella azteca. The sequence goes on from NW_025946415.1 coordinate 3,198, forward strand.
GAGTTTCCAGATTTCGATCTCAATTCTACAGTGCTTCTTGCGAGGTAGTTCCTAAGGTAGACAATTATTCCACCCTTCTTTCTCCCTTCCTTTCGGTCCGTGCAGTATAGTGTTGGAATCCTTCCATTACAATTTCTGCATCGAGGATATCTTCGAGGAAATCGCAAATTTGAGGAATTTGAGGAAATTTGAAATTTCTGCATCGAGGATAATTTCGAAGACTTTTTCCATTTTAACTAAATTACAACTTAAATATCTCCAATATAAATCTGACGTATTAGCAAGCTCGGTGCTACTGAGCCTAGTGAGATCAATGTATGATGCAGAGATCAATGTATGATGCAGAGATCAATGTATGATGCAGAGATCAATGTATGATGCATGAGATCAGTGTATGATGCTTGATATTAATGTATGATGCAGGAGATCAATGTATGATGCATGAGATCAGAGTATGATGCATGAGATCAAAGTATGATGCTTGAGATCAATGTATGATGCTTGAGATCAATGTATGATGCTTGAGATTAATGTATGATGCATGAGATCAATGTATGATGCATGAGATCAATGTATGATGCNAAAACGTCGTTAGCATTAGCCAACAAATTATAAAGTTTCCGTTAGATAAGCTTCTCATTATAAGGTAAGTTCAAGTAAACATCTTATCATAAAACGTCGTTAGCATTAGCCAACAAATTATAAAGTTTCCGTTAGATAAGCTTCTCATTATAAGGTAAGTTCAAGTAAACATCTTATCATAAAACGTCGTTAGCATTAGCCAACAAATTATAAAGTTTCCGTTAGATAAGCTTCTCATTATAAGGTAAGTTCAAGTAAACATCTTATCATAAAACGTCGTTAGCATTAGCCAACAAATTATAAAGTTTCCGTTAGATAAGCTTCTCATTATAAGGTAAGTTCAAGTAAACATCTTATCATAAAACGTCGTTAGCATTAGCCAACAAATTATAAAGTTTCCGTTAGATAAGCTTCTCATTATAAGGTAAGTTCAAGTAAACATCTTATCATAAAACGTCGTTAGCATTAGCCAACAAATTATAAAGTTTCCGTTAGATAAGCTTCTCATTATAAGGTAAGTTCAAGTAAACATCTTATCATAAAACGTCGTTAGCATTAGCCAACAAATTATAAAGTTTCCGTTAGATAAGCTTCTCATTATAAGGTAAGTTCAAGTAAACATCTTATCATAAAACGTCGTTAGCATTAGCCAACAAATTATAAAGTTTCCGTTAGATAAGTTTCTCATTATAAGGTAAGTTCAAGTAAACATCTTATCATAAAACGTCGTTAGCATTAGCCAACAAATTAAAGTTTCCGTTAGATAAGCTTCTCATTATAAGGTAAGTTCAAGTAAACATATTATCATAAAACGTCGTTAGCATTAGCCAACAAATTAAAGTTCATTAGATTAGTTCACATTATAAGGTAAGATCACGTAAACTTGTTATAGAATATCATTAAAGGAAAAGTCCATTTTATTTGATACATTAGCACAGACACATTGTACCACATGCTAGAAACTGAAATACAATATTTCCAGAGCTTGAGCCTCATTTTGCCGTTTAGAATGGGGTAATTATTAAAAATTACAATTTTTTGTGGCATCTTCTCGGAAGAATGTCTCTAGTTCGGCAAGCACAAGACACGTTGTGCGCTCTTATTTTGCGTGAGCTCTTACGAGTGTTGTTACAATTAAGAGTAGTTCTGTGGAGCCCAACAGACGAGATGGCCTCAGATGCCTCAAGAACAACAGAGTTGCCGCCCTCTTGTAGGAGTTCAGAACTTCCTCGTGGGTGCCCTGACGACTCATCGCTCCTCCCCAAGCACCCACGGCCTCTGTCAGCAGTTGAGGCTTTTCCTCATCCTTCTCAAGATCTGCCGGGGGTGTTACTTGGCTCAGCTATCGATACCATAGCGTCTTCAGTTTTACTTACTTGGAGCATCCATTCACAAAACTTAATCATCCTAAATAATCCCGGGCGTTGTTTGGTTCATCCATAGATATCACGGACTCGCTCGATACTTCAAACACGGCTGAAGACCGAGCACTGGGCTCATCCACTGATATCGACGACTTTTTGTAATCGTAAGTTAGGCCTAAAATTTCATTTTCTGCTTGTGCTGACCACCGGTCTTGCCCTCTTTGGTGCTGCTTGATGTCTGTGTTGGTGGCAAGATTGGAGATTTTTGCGCATCATATCTTTCCACATCATCTCTGTCTACCTGAGTGGTTACTTCCAGATCCAAGTGAGCATCAGTAGCTAGGCTAGGATCATTCTCATTAGGAGCGTCTTCCATGGCATGTGCGTTCGCTGCTGTTTGCTCCTCTTCGCTGTGCTGTGGTGCCAAGGGCTGCTTCCTCCTCCTGGGCCCTTTTTCCAGCCATGCAGCAATGACAGGGCTTCCAAATCGGAAGCTTTCTCTAGTAGGCGTATGCCTGCGCACATTCCGTCCAATAGTCTTAAAATGAGCGTAAGTTTCGACATCATCGCTAATGATTCGCTTTTGGCTTTTGACGAGGTTCTCGATATTGGACAATGAGTAATTGCCAATGACTTTTGCCGGGAGATTGAGGGAGTTGACATATGAAGCAAAGCGGACCACGGAGCACATGTAGCGTTTGATGGAATCTGGCATCATGTTGCCACCCACCTTCTGCCTGTACACCGTCATAGCCGTGTTGAGCTGCATCAAAACTTCTTTAATTTCCATATCGGTTCGCTTCTCCGCAGGAATATTGAATAAATGAGTCAAGAATATACTGAGAAATTCCTTGAACGTCTTAGTAGCTGCAGCATGGCCTTTTTCGGGTTTTTCCAAAGCAATGAGGCTGAGGTGGAAGTCATTCAGAACACGCGACAACTTTGGGAACGATTCTTTGAACTCTGGTGACTTGTAATGAATGAAGGCTTGAGTCACTAGAGACGTACCTGGCCCTCGTTTCAGGCTGTTGAGACCATCTCCAACTTCCACAATTTGAACCGGCCTCGGTTCCATGGCCAATAGAGTACGAGCTCCCTGGGCCCTCCCAAATGCCTCCCTGAGTTCCTCTACGGCCGTTGGAGGTACATATTTGGCTAGCGGTTGTCCATTCAAGGGTATGGCAGATAAGCGCACAAGACGTTTATGGAGAGAAGCCATTTCAAATGCGGCAGTGGCTGCTGCAGCATTCTTCTTATGTGTAGCTTTCAGGTGGTCTCTTAGCTTCAGAATGGCGAATGGACTGAAGCACTGAGGACACAAAGAGACCCAGCGTTTTATTGGGGTTTCGTCTTGGCCAAGATAACAGAAGGCCCGTCCTTGGCAATCTACGGGATCGTCATCCCTTTCATCATCTTTGTCCTCTGCAGCAGGAAAACTCTTTGACTGCGCCACCACGGTCTTCGTTTCGGCTCCTCCAGACCCAGATTGAAACATTCCACTGCATTCCATGTCCGAGTCTTCGCTGTTTAGAGCTGCCGCACTGGCCAGTACTTCGGCGTCAGTTTTTCCAGTTTCAATTCTCTGTTTGAGGGTAGCCACTTGTGCCTCATAGATGTGGCCACTCCCTCGTCCATCAACCAAGATACTTAGCAGTGCCAGAGGCAACAATGCAACGGACATATCTTCATTTGCACAGGGCAAGGGAGTTTGCAAGTTTCGAATTAGAGCTAATACGAGATTTTCTCTGTCGCCAAGTTCTCGTGCAGACATTCTCGGTTTAGATGTCTGTCTAGTGTCAATATCATGTAAGCGCCGATGGCAGTTATGAAGCAGTTTGGCATTCTCTTCCGAGAAGCCATGAATTGACTCATAATGTCTTCGCATGTGACGCGGCTTGGTCAGCCCATTGCATGAAGGAATGAGACACTCGTATTGTAATCGGTCGGGAGTCTGAGGCCGGTTTCGTGAACCCGCTCCTAGGGGGGCCGTCTTGCTGTGTGCCAAAGAGACAAGATACCTATTAGCGAAAACAATATGGCGGATGCTGAAAGCCTATTTCTATATTTTATCTTACCATTTTTTTTGCATGGGTTAAATATATCATACACGTACTTAGAAGAGCTAGCAACGTCGTCTGCTTCGCTTGTAGACGAAGATGTTTCGTCGTGGTCATGACCAGGAGCTGCAGCGCGCGTCTCACCAGCGGCCTTCCCTGACTTCTGAGAGTTGCCGTCGTGCTCATCGCCACCTCCAGGCATGGATGCTTCTCCTTCGTCATCAATAGCCTTGTCTTGCCTCGCCTTCTTGTTCTTCTTCTGCTCGCTGCTCGTAGGAGAAAATAAAGTGCATCATCATCACGTGCATCAGGCAATGATACGAGACATGTTAACTATATATACCATGTAAGCCAGATCTTTTCAACGGGAACAAGAAAATTCTTACCTATCGAAGCCGAAGGCAGCCATAATAGTCCTCCTGGCGACGACTTTGATTATGTACCTCTCGATGTCGTAAAGCATCGAGGACGTATCAGGCAATAAGCTCCTAAGGTCATCCTGTGATGTCCTGCCAAGAATGGGCTCCTCGTGGCAAGGGGGCACATCCAAATTGCCGCTTCGCTGCGAGCGGGCGGCAACATTCAAGAATATGTTCACGCCGTCACGCGTGGTTGTCAACTTTTGGGGATCAAGCAACTGGCTTGGAGTGAGCGCCCTTTTCCGAGACGGGGCGGATCTGGGCTCCCCAAGGGCACTCAACGCCAGCCGACGCCTTCTGCTCGCCAAAGCCATAGGAGCTTGGCTATAAGGCCTTCCGTAACTATCAAAATTTGGCAAATGGACATTTTTTAGAGAACCAGATGGGCGCTTAAAGCGCCTGCCTTCTCGCTGTGACTGTGCGCGTCTTGCCTCGCGCCGAAGCCGGAGCTTGCGCTGATAGGCGTCTTCGCCAGCCTTCTCACCGTCGGTAGCACTGCGCCCGTCCGAGGAATCTTGAGATTCTTGCTGGGGAACGTAGGCTTGATTGCCACCGTCTGACTCATCGGTCGACAGCTCGGCGTCAACACGACTCAAGACCACTGATGGTTTGAGTGCTGTAAGGCAAAGGAGGTGCAAGTTTACCCACATGGTATTATTAATTATGATTGGTAGCAAATGTCAATTCACAACATCAGCAGTTTGAACGATTTACTAACCGGCTGCGCGATAGGGTCGGCTCCTCCCCCCTGTTGAGTTTGCGTCAGTAGATCTCGAATACTCGAGATTGTCTTTGGCCTGCAGAGCCAGGCCCCTCAGTTCTTCTGCAATGAATAACCAGGGCACCACACTTTAAATTCGAAGCATCAACATCCTTATGGACACATATCTACATCCTTATAGCCATATAAATCCACATTCTTATAGACATATAAATAACCATGCTTACGGACCCATGAATCCACATCCTTATAGACACATTAATAACCATGCTTACGGACCCATAAATCCACATCCTTATAGACACATTAATAAACGTGCTTACGGACCCATAAATCCACATCCTTATAGACACATTAATAAACCCATGCTTACGGACCCATAAATCCACATCCTTATAGACACATTAATAAACGTGCTTACGGACCCATAAATCCACATCCTTATAGACACATTAATAAACGTGCTTACGGACCCATAAATCCACATCCTTATGGACACAAATACATAAACATCCTGATGAATGGTAGCAAGAATCATGAGCGTCATTGAGGCACTGACCGTTCAATGAAGATTCTGGTTCTTGTCCAAGATCTCGTGCCTCAGATATGTCGTTGTCCAATTCAGCCCTGGGCGGGTCAGTTGGATCGAGCTCGAGGGGCGCAACTCGGTCTGGTGTTACGACCTTACCATCGACTTCTCCATGGGCTTGCGCGGAAGTGACAGAGGACTCGCCAACTTGCTGAGGTTGAGTCTCCTTCCTCTCTTGTTTATTTTGACGGCGCATGCGTCTTTCTTCAGCTTTGCTGCTCGATGGCGCGGAAGAGACAGAGGACTCGCCAACTTGCTGGGGTTGAGTCTCCTTCCTCTGTTGTTTATTTTGACGGCGCATGCGTCTTTCTTCAGCTTTGCTGCTCGATGGCGCGGAAGCGATAGAGGACTCGCCAACATGCTGTTGTTCAGACTCTCTCTTCCTGACTTCTCTTTGATGGGTCCTGCGTCTTTTTTCAGCTTTGCTGCTCCGGTTTTCAGAAGTTGGCTCAACTTGTGGAGGGCCCCTGCTCCCTCTATTCTGCAATTGCTCCTCTTTGTCATCCAGCATTGTAAGGCCAGGCAAAACCCACACGGTTTTCTTCATTTTCTTTTTAACAGATCGTTTAACAGGAGTCGAAAAGTCATCGCTAGATGACATTTTAGTCACTTTGTTATCTGCTCAGATAGATTTTATATGGAATAAAATTAAAATTCAAGACGGACAACACAAAACAGAAAATTTTAATCGTCGGCTCTCTGCCTTACAAGGAGGTGGAAATGGGCTGAAATGGTGCGGAAAAGACTATACAGATTATTAGCTGTGTGAGGGAAGTGCATTGAAAATGAATGTCTATGGTAATATTGGTGAAAAAATATCAGTTTCCCTGACCCTGAATGTATTGAAGAGAGCACGTTTAGAAAATGCCGGAATGCACCTAAAAGAACATCAACAGTTCCAAGTAACGAGTTATGTGGATTGAAGAGGAAGGTGTAGAAGTAAAGTTGTAATACCACAGTCACGCATCATACCACAATTACTTCCTGCACTACAGTACCTACAATTACCTCCTGCACTACAGTACCTACAATTACCTCCTGCACTACAGTACCTACAATTACCTCCTGCACTACAGTACCTACAATTACCTCCTGCACATCATTACCTTCAGTTACCTCCTACCAATTATTTAACATGATAATATAACTGTATAATAAAACAATTATATGNCTACAATTACCTCCTGCACTACAGTACCTACAATTACCTCCTGCACTACAGTACCTACAATTACCTCCTGCACTACAGTACCTACAATTACCTCCAGCACTACAGTACCTACAATTACCTCCAGCACATCATTACCTTCAGTTACCTCCTACCAATTATTTAACATGATAATATAACTGTATAATAAAACAATTATATGTAGGTATATATTATCTTCGCTACGGCTGCCACCGCCCCTGCCATTGCAGCGGCCATCATCCCTGCAACTGCAGCTGCCATCATCCCTGCCACTGCAGCTGCCACCGCCCCTGCCACTGCAGCTGCCATCATCCCTGCCACCGCAGCTGCCATCATCCCTGCCACTGCAGCTGCCATCATCCCTGCCACCGCAGCAGCCATCATCCCTGCCACTGCAGCTGCCATCATCCCTGCCACCGCAGCTGCCATCATCCCTGCCACCGCAGCTGCTCTGGAGCGGTGGCACCTTCTCAGCCTGATGAATCTTACGCGGATCCTACCCCGGGCCAACAAGTTGCAAGCCAGGTGTTCCCGCCGCAGGTCCACCAACCAGGAGCTCCCCAGATTGTGCAACCAGCATCTCCACAGGTCGTGCCCCAACAAACGCCCTCTCAATCCTTACCAACACCCGCCGCTCTCAGCTCGAGCGAGACTGCCAGCGTCCCCCATCAACGTCACCCCGATCACATTCTCCGAGTCCGAGGAGTCCTCCACGGAGGACGAGAAATGGTAAGTCATCCCCGACTACGAGGGGTCCCGAATTCGAACAACAGGGTGGCGCGGCGCATTGACGGCGTCTTATACAACAGAGCAAGCTTCAAGACGAAGCAGGTCAGAAACACGAAATTGTTCAGACCAGCAAACGACAACGCCGCCATCACTGGCAAGGACCTGTTCGCCAGCTGCCGCCTATTTAAACCGGAAGCCACCCAGGACGACTTCCTCATCTTCAGACGCGCCTTCACTGCACTCACGCACGAGAAATACGCGGAGGCCGCAGATTGGAAGGAGGACCAGAACGAAAACCTGTCCCTACTGGGAGGACATTTGGACAAGGCCTTCCGCCCCTGCAGTAAGACCCTCGCCAACACCCTCTCCACCACCGCGTCATACGGGTTCCGCTTCGACTCCGTCGGTAAAACCATGGAAGTGTTGGGCATGGCGAAGCACGCCACCGAGTTCTTCCGCAAGGAGGGCAAGCAGACCGCCAAGCACCTACAGGGCATCATCGACCTGGCCATGTCCACCCTCACCCCAGCCTTCACCTCACTGGGTTCTAAAGTCAACTTCAACAAAGTTAAATGCCGCGAAGAAGTCACTAAGGGCATGCAGCCCTCCGACTTGGTGTCAGATCTAGTGAAGGCCCCACTGATCGGGCCAGCCCTGTTCCCCAAGACACCGTCAATGCAGTGCACGAAATGCGCAACGGTTTCTGGAGCACCCCCAACGTATTCATCCGTTGCTATCAGAGGACGTTATCGGTTCCCAAAATACAGTTCGTAGCAGGGAGAACGGCTGTCTCTTATACACATCTAGATGTGTATAAGAGACAGACCCTATACACTGCAGCCGTAGACCCTATACACTGCAGCCGTAGACCCTATACACTACAGGCGTAGACCCTATATACTACAGGCGTATACCCTATACGGTACACTACAGGCGTAGACCCTATACGGTACACTACAGGCGTAGACCTTATACGGTACACTACAGGCGTAGACCCTATACACTACAGGCATAGACCCTATACACTACAGGCATAGACCCTATACACTGCAGGCGTAGACCCTATACGCTGTAGCCGTAGACACCATACACTACAGCCGCAGACCCTACACTACACCCGCATAGCCCCCATACACTACACCCGCAGAGCCGCAGACGTGAATGCTGCTTACGTGTTCCTTACACTGTATTCTAATGAAGAGCTTAGCCTGCAACACGCTTATCCTGCACAGTAACCAACCAAACTGTACCTACCGAACTGTACTTACCAAACTGTACCTACCAAACTGTACCTACCAAACTGTACCTACCAAACTGTACTAACTAGTAATCAACTAAACTACAAACTGGCCAGTGCCAGTTTGCGGACAAATAGCAAAACTTCTGACTGAATGTCACGGCTAGAAGCCCTCGAACCCGCGCAAGGTCTGAGAACTATTGCACTAGCTTCCCTACATGACGCGTTGTTGATACACTGCTCAGAGTTGCAGGCAACACATGTTACTGTCTTGTCAGTGTTGCAGGCAATACATGTTACCGTCTTGTCAGAGTTGCAGGCAATACATGTTACTGTCTTGTCAGAGTTGCAGGCAACACGTGTTACTGTCTTGTCAGTGTTGCAGGCAACACGTGTTACTGTCTTGTCAGTGTTGCAGGCAATACATGTTACTGTCTTGTCAGAGTTGCAGGCAACACATGTTACTGTCTTGTCAGAGTTGCAGGCAACACGTGTTACTGTCTTGTCAGTGTTGCAGGCA